>NW_010267546.1:14864-25107 GCF_000690775.1 Eurypyga helias
TTGTGGAATAAGCTCCAGTTTTCAATTCATGCTCTTACATCAATGTGTTCTTTCAAATTTCTTCCAAAAGCTCATTTATTCTTAGCAACTCGTTAACCAAACAGTCGTCTCTCCTGTCCTATTATTATTCCTATTTCACCTGTCCTTTCATAAACCTTGTTTGTACTCTTTCTTACTTCTTTCATTGTACTTATTTTTGTATCTCGTTTTATTGTACTATTTAAAAGTAAGTTTAGAGTGTCTTAGGCAGGGGTGCTAAGCAAAATCAACAGTTAGAATCACTAAAATTAAGTAATCTCTACAATGCAGAGCCCAGATGATGCATAAGAAGTAAAAGCAGACATATAGTTGTCCATTAACACTTAAGGGCATCGTCCTGGAATTCATTGAAGCCATGGGTTACTCAATTCATTTCTGTTAGCTTTGAATTAGGCCAGGACAAGACAATGAAAAGGCAAGGTGGAAGGATGAATGGAATGGAAAAATTAAAAGCTAGGTCCAATAGAATTTATAGGAGATGCACCTTTATCAACTCTGTTAAAATACCAACTTTAATAAGCATTCAAAAAAACCACAAATATTTTCAAAATGCAAAGTGCATATGCAATATTCTCTCTCTGATTGGGATTAAGCCAGGATCTGAAATAAAATTTAATTAGCACAAGGGAATAACAATCAGAAAAGGAATTCTTCCATTTTGTGTGATATGTTTGTCTTACCAAAGTAATGTACAGTGAGTTGAGACTTTTTCTTCTTTTCAGAAAGATGATTATCTTAAGAATATCAGATGCCTGTATCTTTCTTTTATCCTTTGAAATGTGTATTTTCAAGTTCACCAATGTATGATCACTTGCCTTTTGTTAATTTCATATTCTCTTAAGAGCAATAACTGAACCAGAATATGCATTTCTTCTGAAGTTTTTTGAGTCGCCAAAAAAGACATTTCAAAACAGATATAATTTAGGAACTAAATTCAGGTATAAATAGTGATTTAAAATGGAATTTGAGATAATTTCTTTTGGCTTACTCAGTTTTTTCTAGCCTTTTAGGTTTGAAAAACCTCAACATTCAGGTCACAAAATAAAATATATTCTTATATCAGTTGTACTTCCATATACAAGGTACAAAAAGTTTTTCAAATAAATAGTACATTTGTTATGGTAGTGCAGAAGAATACTACATTTTTTAAAGAAAAAATACTAAAATCATACTAAAATTCAGATGGGTCAAGTAATTGTGACTTTTCATCTTTAACTTCATAAAAATCTCATGTGCCATTATAATGGGGAAAAAAATCCATTTGTGTTCTCAGAAAATTATTATTTTTCCTTGACATGACATTAATAAGGTGTAAGCTCAGCAAAATACACATTTGAACTGTATGACTTAGCTCCAATCAAGGCATTCAGTTAAAGCAATTTTGAGTTAAGTGTGCTCTTGCAGATCTAGAATATGCCAAAGTTAAAAATGTACCTAACTTTTCCAATAACAGCTCTGAAATACTAAACTTACTCTTTCTTGCTTGTGCGTATAACTTTGTTCTATTTTGTTCATGAAAGATAAAAACCTACTATGGCTACCTATTTAGAATATTGTTATATTTTTTTCCTTAGAAGTAGAAGCTCTTGTTTGTAACACAAGTTGAGGTACAATATGGTTTATGACTTGTAGTAAGTGTACCCCTGAAATACACTATATGTGAGTGTTTTGCTGTGAGAAGTGGGTTTCCATAAAATATAACAGTAGCATGAAACAATTACTGATGATAAAAGAAGAATGAAAAGAAGACAAAACATTTGAAATAAGTTGAAACAAAAAGGACTACAGATATTACTGATAGATTGCGAGATTTTTTCTAGTAAATAAAAGGAATGCTGGCCTGGAAATCAATGAACCAAAATTGGTATGTTGGAACCAATTTTGGTTCATTGATTTGTACTTGTACAACCCCCAAAGGGAAAAGGGTCTATTTTATCAAAAGTAAAATGGGAATCACAGTAATCACAGCAGCTGACTTGGGATTTGATTATTGAACCAACCTTTTTGTTCCCAGTATGAAGAACTGCATGATAGATTAAGAGATTCTTAATATTGTACCTCAAAATTAGCTCAATGTCCTCAAGCGGATCTTTGTATAAAAAAGAAAACTTTACTGGGATTCTGCTCTTAACCTTTGGTTTTGTGTGTGTGGGGTTGTTGGTTTTTGTTTGGTTTTTTTTTTTTAAATATGTTTGTAATTCCTTTTATTCAGTTCATCGATGCTACTCTTTCACATGAGCTAGCAAGCTGAACAATAACAAATTTTCTCCTATGTCATTAAAGCTAAAATTTGCACCTGAGAGAAGCATCTTGCTCTTGCTGATGATGCCTGTGATGACACATCTCCCTCAGTGTTGCCCCTGGAGGGTGCTGGATCACAGCTGCCCATTGCATTCCTACCTTCACTGGCTGTGGCTCTCATTCAGCACCCAGAATCAGGGATACCTAAAACACTTTTGAAAATGCAGATGCTTCGTTGAGAGGATTTTGGTTAGACTTACTAGGTTCAGTCAGACTCACATAAGGTTAGGTTTTCATGTTGTACATGCTGGGTTTGTTCATGGTGAGAATGGTTTTGAAAACCAAGTAGCTTCAGTTTACTTCCTTTCAGATTAAAAAAAAAAACCCACAAACCACAAAACCCAGAAAACCCCAACCAAACAAAAATAATCACACAAAACCAAAAACATAAAAATGACACCATTAAGAAAATGCCTAGAGTTTGCAACTAACACAACTGAAGTCAGACTCATTGCTAAGAGTGAGTCAAAGATTTCGTCTAGTCATAAACATTTATAGTATTCTGGGGGAAGTTTGGGGCTGGAAGGAGTTCAGTTTTTGCCTGTAGGTCTTTGACTCTTTTAATCTTATGACCATTCTTATGGTGTAAATTTTTGTAACCCTTTCAGGAAACAAAATTAGCTCTCAACCAATATTGCAGTGACAATTGCAGTATTAGTACTGCATACTGCTTTACATGTAAAAAGTACAACGAGGCTTGGAAATTTCTCTGTTACCTTTCTTAGGAACAGATTTATACTGATACCAAGAACATTTGAAAATCATACTCAAAATACATACTGTGGTTTATTCAATAACTGAGGAACTATCTTAATTTCTAATGTTTGAGGAACTTAGTATTTCTTTCTTAATTAATGTTAATTCCCCCCCACACTCACTCTTACATACATGCATCTATGCACATAATAAATACATGTTACAGCATGTGTTATATAGTGTGTGTATAGGCATACATTTAGAAAGAGAAAGTACACATTGTTGCTTCTATTCCTCTCTTGCCACATGAAGTTTGCAAAGATTTATTACTTGTGATAAAGAAATTAAAAGGGCACTTAATCTTGAACAGGCTTTTCAACCCTCTTCTCCTTCCTTTGATTCATTGCACAGGAGAACAGAAGTGTAAATTACTATGCAAATTCAGCATAAATAGATTAAATGTTATTCTGTGTTCACTCATGAGCAACCCTCTCAACCTTCTATAATCAGAGATGAAGGCGGCATTAATGCAGAATAATACCAAAAAATACAATGATAATAGAATAACAATCAAACATTTCAAGAAATAAACACCCACAACAAATGTGTCTCTGTTTATGTGGTTTGGTGTAAGTAAAGCTTGCTTTCTTGAGAGTTTGAACTTATTGATACTGTGACACTAACTTGGTGGTGATTCTCATCATAATTGTCTTTTCAGAGTACTGATGTTCCTTGTTAACATCCACAGATTTTTTTATTATGTTTCAAAAATTACAACACACAACTGAATAAATTTTCCTTTAACTTAGTAATAAAAATTGACCTCCTGATTTTGGCTTCATTTTTATGTCATAGTAATCATTAAGACACATCATTAATACATGTCTAATTAAGGGTGTGACCAAGGTAAAAATAAAAATAATATTTAAGGGAAAATTTACCGTTACTAACTATTCAGTCTGCTGAAACAGGATATTTTTATCATCCTGATCAAGGTCATAGTAGATTATTACCAAGGTCTGGGTTTATGCAAAGTGCACAGCTAGGAGGAGAAGAAACTCATTTTCTATTGACTCCCCTCTCATCTGAATTTTTGTACTCCGGTTTAGACTGCAGCAGCTGTGAAGAATATTCATCAGAGTACATTTAGCACAGTGAAGGATCTGTAGCCTTTCAGGAGGACTAATCAGTAGCTGGGACAGGAGAGTTAACTAGTCACACACTTCGTAGTTACACAGGCTTTTGATGAAGATGATGAAGACAATGTGGAAGAAGCTATAGAGTTATACACAGAAGTGGTGGACTCTGAAAACAGTATGTTAAGCCACAGGTTAACTTGGCGGAATTATGTGATGGTAAGAAATTTTTCCACTTACACAAGTGACTGACCCTTAGAGGCTGGCTTAAAAATGGAGTATGTGTATTGCTAAAAACTTTCTGATATTTTGACATTTGATAATATTATTTTACCATTATTACGTCTATCCTTAGATAGATGTATGTAAGAATAACTGTGTGACTTTGTAATGCAATAGGCATAACTTCACATTCTAGGAGGTTCTAATCCTTAGTGTCACCTGCAACAAAAATAGACTTAGACAGTGTGTATGCCACAAGCTACACACAACCTCCTGCAGTTATGAAAAGGCAGGAAAGAAAAAGAAATGTACTAGTCTGTATGTACTGTACATACAAAGCATTAAAAATCCTGAGGCTTTTACTCTGCTTGGTAATGTCTGAGGAGGATAGCATCTATTCTAATTAGTCTTGTTACAAAAATCCCAAACCCAGTTCATATATCTGGGGGAATAATATAACTAATGTGTAGTTCTGGGATGGCACCCAATAACTTTTTTCCCATTCCTATACTGCCTGCTGCTTGAGATTTCTCATATAGCAGTTTCTGTACATAGTGTAACCATCTCCAGAAACAATGATGTATAACAACAGGAGATGACCCAACGTCAACAAGCAGACAACTTCTGCTTTCAAGTTCATTACAAACATAATTTCAAAATACTTAGGTTGTTTTCACAATGTTTATATAGTGTATGACAACTAGACAGTTACCCCACTCACTAGAGGCAGCTTTTCCTGAAACAGTGTTTAGGATCACTCCCCCGAAGCCCTGTTCAGCGCTTCTGCAGATAAAGAAACTCAGCACTTTGTCAGACATGATCTTGCAAATCTAGCTGAGTGGGATAAGGCATGATTTCTAACGCTGTTTCTGAGTTGTGTCATCGTGGAATTTGGTAACTGTGTGAAGGCTCATAATCCACTGCAATTGCTTTAAGCTAATGTGTTTGATTTATTACTGAAATGGACTGGAAGCATTCATGCCATCAGTGATGGCATTTCAGGGCTCTTTTTCTGGAGCTAGGCATCTCTAGACAGTTCCTATGAGCTTATATTTTGCTGAGCAAAAGGAACTCAGAGTATGTGGTGATATGCTTTTGGAGATGACAGAGATACTTAAGGAGGCACAAGCACCACTGTTTTTATTCTTCTAATTTGCAGTTGGGATTCCTGTTCATCCTGTTTCTGAATGTGCAGCTATATTGAAATGAGTGGGAATCATTATCTAGTTCTTTTTTACAGTGTGTTTTGAATGTAAATTAAAAAAAAAAAAAAGGGAGCCTAATAAAACAAAACTCTTAGGCTCATGTAGATTTGTCAAAAATAAATAGATTTCTTACTATTCTGTTAACGAAACACATGTTCAAAACAAACATCCCCCAGCCATTGGTTAATAGAACAGACTTGCCAGGCATCAATGAAGTGTGAGCAAAAATTATTTTATTCACATTTCAACAGATTTGAAGCCTGAGTGTCTGAAGCCAAGGTCTTAAAGCTATATTGTGGTCCCTAAATGGAATTACTTTGATTGACAAGATAATGCTATGTAACCCCAGCATTGCTGAGGTCAGTGAAAAGACTCCCGGGGGTTAATCATCACGGGAATACAGTTATTATAACTAGAAGAGAGAATGTATGAAAGATCACAATCAGATACAGTTTTTCGATGGGATAAACATGGTGGAGGAGAGAGAAGTTTTTTAATATAACCCCTAA
This sequence comes from Eurypyga helias, assembly GCF_000690775.1. Lineage (NCBI taxonomy): Eukaryota > Metazoa > Chordata > Aves > Eurypygiformes > Eurypygidae > Eurypyga > Eurypyga helias. Next base: position 20,973 of record NW_010267546.1, read on the forward strand.
GAATGGAATTTAATTGAACACAAAGAAAAAATGCTAAAATTGTAGCAATTTTTTTCTCATAGGGCTTTTCAGACCTCCTGAAAACATTCCACCTGTATACTTGCTAGTCTGAAGAAATGTTCCGTTTTCAAACCAAAACCAAACACTGAAAAATGCAACCTCTCTGAAGTGCAAAGTTAAAGTCACTAATATGTAGGGAGTGGCATCAAACAATGTAGTTGTGTTATGCGGTGTATAAAATATTAATTAAGAAGTTGTGCCAACTTAAGAGGACTTCATACCCTCCCCAGGTCCCCCCAGCCTATCTTGCCGGCAGCACACATGCCTTTGTCTCCTTCCAGCTTCCTCCACTGACTCTTTTCAGTATCTGTTTAGGGTGTCATGGCTGGGCATTGGGATCAAGAGAGAGGATGAGAAGAACAAAGACACAAAAGGCTGGGAAAGGAGGGAGGACCTTTAGAAAAGGGTAGTGGGTGAGAATATTTGTACTACTGGTTTTAAAAACACAGTAAGATTCTCCTGTCCTACAAGGAGTGCCATTTGAGAGGATCAGGTTTTCCTTTGTTAGCACTAGCTTTGTTCTATAAGGGAATATTTTATACACCAAGTGATGGGAGATGGGAATGGAGTTCCATCATGCAATTTTTATAGAGTATATCTATATTTTAATATGGTTACTATTTTCTGCAGCAGTCTACAGTGTTTGTTTACCTAGTCAGTTTCTGGATATTTTCCTATTTCAGCCAGGGTGCTATTTGGTTGTGCTTGGTTGGTTGGGTTTTTTTTGGTTGGTTGGTTGGTTTTGGTTTTTTTGTTTGTTTTGTTTTTTGTGTGGAGTTTTTTTGTTTTGGTTTGGTTTTTTTATGGATTGGAACGGTGTATGCAGTGTGACAAGTCTTTCTTTTATCCTACTAGAATACATTTCATCTGAACTAATACTCAGATCCATTTGCAAGGTGCATTTCTCAACAACAGAATAGAAAATTTCATCTTGGCTTATATTTACTGTGGCCTTCCTGCTTTCCTCTTAGTTTGCCTTTAAAATCCTGTCTTCAGTCACAAGGGCTCTATCAAGTCTTTGTTTAGCTTGGGAGCTGTTTTTCCCAGTTTATCAGCTAGAGTCAAAAGAGAAGGAAACAGCTCAAACCTTTGAATTTACAACTGCACATTTGAACTGCATTTTTGCATATTTACTATTATTTTTAATTTTTGCTATTATTTTAAAAAAATCTTCCCCAGAAGAAGAGGACATATGAGGGAGGTGATCCTTCCCTTCTACTAAGCACAGGTGAGGTCACACCTGGAATACTGTATCCAGTTCTGATCTCATCAGTACAAGAGAGACATGGACATACTGGATACAGTCCGATCAAAGGCCACAAAGATGATGAAGGGTCTAAAGCATCTCTCCTATGAAGAAATTCTGAGAGAGCTGGGACTGTTTAGCTTGGAGAAAAGGACTCATGGAGGATCTTATTAATGTATATAAATACTTGAAGTGCATATAAGACAGAACCAGGCTCCTTTCAGTGGTGCAAACTGAAACACAGGAGGTTTCATGTGAACATAAGAAAACACTGTTTTACTGTGAAGGTGACCAAGCACTGGCACAGCTTGCCCAGAGAGGTTGTGGAGTCCCCAGTGCTGGAGATACTGAAAAGCCATCTGGACATGGTCCTTACCAGCCTGTTTTATGTGGCACTACTTCAGCTGAGGGGTTGGACAAGATGACGTTCCTTCCAGTTTTAACTAGTCTGTCATCCTGTCAGATTTTGCATCCCATGTCAAAGCAAAACTAGCTGCAATTGGTGCATACAGAAATACCCTGTCTTAATATATGAGATTGAGGTGTGCAAGTTGTTTCTTCATGACATGTTCAGTGATGCTGATATACCTAAAAGGGCATGGGGATGCTCCATGAGTGCATGTGTGAATTACTTTTTCTCCATGCGTTCTCTCTGGAGGGTAGAACTTCATTCAAGACCTGGTATTGTGGAGATATACATTCTTCTGCACAAATTCAAGTTACCCTGTGAAACATGGCCACCACAGAAAGGGTATGCATGTATGTATGGCATTTATGCTTTAACCTGGAGTAAAAGACATGTCTTTTCTTGTGGAGAAAAACTAAATTTTTGTAGAAGACATATATACATATGAGCATCTGTAGTAGAATCATAGAATCTTTTAGGTTGGAAAAGACCTTTAAGATCATCAGGCTCAGCTGTTAACCTAAGACTACTCGTCAGCACTTCACCCCCACATCTCAAATACCTCCAGAGATGGTGACTCAGCCACCTGCCTAGGCAGCCCATTCCAGTGCCTGACAACCCTCTCAATGAAAAAAATTTTCCTAATATCCAGCACTTCAGTGTCTTTCTTGTAGTGAGGAGCCCAAAACTGAACAGAAGATTCAAAGTGTGGCCTCACCTGTGCTCAGTACAGGGGTACAATAACTGCCCTAGTCCTCTTGGCCACATTGTTCCTGATACAAGTCAGGATGCCACTGGCCTGCTTGGTGACCCAGGCACGCTGCTGGCTCATATTTGGCCGGCTGTTGACCAACACCTCTAGGTCCTTTTCCACCAGGCAGGTTTCCAGCCACTCCAAGCCTGTAGCATTGCGTGGAGTTGTTGTGACTCAAGTGCAGGAGTAGTTGCAGCCACATGCACCCTGTATAACACACTTCTAAATAGTAAAGCAAAAACTGCAATACATGTAGTAGATAGTAAATTAAAAACAGTGAAGACAAGGCCCTATGAAAAATCCACACACCAGAACTATTAATAAAACTTGTCATTTTATAGCAATCTAGAGGTTAAAGCAGACATTAATTAATTCTCAGAACTCCTTTGAGCAGTGGATGCGAAAAAATTATTTGAATTGGAGTAACTAAACCAGTTAAATATTTCACCTGCTGAGGTTATATAGCATGAAGTCTTATGCCCTGATATATGTTTCCATTAATATTTATTCTATATTTACGTTAATCACACTAATTTACTATCTCAGTTCTGCACATCTGTTTGTTTCAAAGCTATATCTCAGTTATAGCCACAGATCCACTATAGAAATGCAGGAAAAAGGAAGACTAAAAATTTTTTGTTTGAAACGACTGCAGGAGAGAATAGTTGCTTATTTTGTGTGTTCTTTCCTTCCTGCTTCCATATTATCAATTAGACAATGTAATAATGTTAGATATAAATCACATCTAACTGGGTAATAGTTCACAACAGTCAAACATTTGGTAACTACATTACGTATAAAATTGTAGTGATGCGGAGTATTTTCTGTCCTACAAACCGACAGCACTGTTACTTAGATCCAGCCTAACCTGCCTAGTTTATTGCACATCCATATTAGCATTTGAGACTCCCTCTTCCACAGTTCATTGAGTGACCAGCCCATCCAATTCTTGTGCAGCTTCAACTGTCAAGATATTCCAAACTGCACTCTCTTTTATAGTATTTTTGTCTAAACTTTTTGTGTCAGATACTATGAAAGTACATAGGAATAATAAAATGCTTATGATGGTTTGTTATCATTCTTCTTAGACAAGATTTAAAGGGGGAGCTCAAATCCAATAAGAAAGTCAGAAAGGCTTTCAAACTGATGGAAAATGTTGTGATGGCACAGAGCAAGTGGTTTGTCATCTGACTACATAGCAGGCACAGTTTGTTTATTCCTTGCTTAGAATATTGTAGGCTCTGAGGACACGATTATAGCTTTCTATTTGCACATGGACTCATGAGCTGCAAGAACTTGTGTTTTGTCTTAGCCATGATTGTAGTCCCTGCAGGCACATCCTCTAGCATAGGAAGGTGGGGGCCTCTGGCTCCCACCCACACACCAACTGGCAGAGCTGGCAAGCTGAAGAGAAATCATTGTTGCCAGATTTTGCAATTTTATCTTGATCTTTATATATTTGGTATTTTTCCTTAATCTTCCCTACAGGAGTTTAATGATTATCAGTAAATTTCCACTGTTTTAAAAAAATAAAATGTCTTCATGCTTGTGGAGAAAAAAATTAAAGGCATGACCTGAAGATATCCAGGAGACAAATTAAAAATATGTTTTCTAAAAAAAAAGAAGAGAGAAAAGAATTTTCTGTGTTTATCATAGAATCATAGAATCA
>NW_010267547.1:0-26585 GCF_000690775.1 Eurypyga helias
CTGCCATTCAGCCAGTTCTCAACCCGCCTCACTGTCCACGCATCTAACCCACAATTCCTAAGCTTGCCTATGAGAATGTTTTAGGAGACAGCATCGAAGGCCTTGCTGAAGATGAGGTAGACAACATTCACTGCTCTCCCCTCATCCACCTAGGGATGAGGTGACGGTCAGGCCATCATAGAAGGCTACCAGATTGGTCAAGCAAGATTTCTCCTTGGTGAATCCATGTTGATTACTCCTGATACCCTTTTCCTCCAGATGCTTGGAGATGACATCCAGAATGAGCTGTTCCATCACTTCCCCAGGGATGGAGGTGAGGCTGACTGGCCTGTAGTTTTCTGGGTCCTCTTTCTTGCTCTTTTTGAAGACTGGAGTGACGCTGGCTTTTCTCCAGCCCTCAGGCACCTCTCCTGTCCTCCAGGATGTTTCAAAGATGAAAGATTGTGTCTCACCAACATTAGAGGCAATGCCAACCTACAGCCATTTCAAAAGCTGGCGTGGCCAGCTCTAGGAATACTCTGCCTCTCTCCCGAAAGCAAAAGAAGTTTGAACACAAAGGCATGCAGCATGGAAAGGATACAGGAGAAATTAAAAGTCTAAGTGCATTTGCAGACCCATGACCTCATGTGGATTACAAACACGGCAGGACAACTCGCCTGACTGGAGTGATGGATGGGTCCAGGTTTTTTGGGGAGAGATTTAAAACCAGACTGAACAAAGCCCTGGGCAACCTGTTCTGCCTAGACTTACTTTGATCAGTGGGTTGGACTACAGGCCCCTGCAGGTCCCCTCCAGTCTACAGGATTCTGTGGCTTTGTGTGTGTGTGTGTGTACATGCAATTCTTTGTAGGAAAATCATATTCAAACTTGGCTAAAGACAAATGTTAAGCAGGGAAAAAGCCCAAAATACTAATCTCAACAAACAACTTCATATAGAAAATGGCTGGACTCAATGATCTTAAAGGCCTTTTCCAACCTAAAAGATTCTATGGTTCTATGATATAGACCTATTACACAGGATTTCAGTGGGCTTAAAAAAATAAAAAGAGCCTGGAAAATTGTCTCATAACATTGCAAAAAAATGGAAGTAAAACATGACTGCAATATTCTTTCTCAGTGTGCTGGGTTCAGTCAGGAAAGAGTTAACTCTCTTTACCGTGGCTGCTAGGAAGCTGTTCCTGGATGCAGGGAGCAGCACTGATAAGTTCTTAGGTGGCGCTGGGGAATGCCTGCACTGAATTCAAGGTCTTTCTCTGCTTCTGACACTGCAGCTGTGTTCCCAGCTCTCGCTGTCTCGCTACAGGCAGTGCAGGGGACACACAGTTCAGGCACCTGACCCAAACTGACCAAAGGAGTATTTCATTCCATAGGATGTCATGCTCGGGGCAGAGGCGCGGAGGCGGTCCAGGAGCCATTACTCTCTCTCCTCCTCTCTTACTCGTTCACTCCTGTACACTTGCTAACCCTCTCCCTGACTCCTGTGCTGGCTCGTTCATGAGGGAGTTGGATTTGTTTAGTCTTCCCGGTTGTGCTATCACTGATAGGGTTTGCTCGGAATCTGCTGCAACAGCTCTCAGGCTCCGGCCCTCACGTTGCGGCTCTTGGGCTTTCTGGGTCTGACTCTCACTACTCAGCACCTGGTTGTGCATTGGTCAGTGGGTGGTGAGAAACTGTATCATAATTGTATCCTATTGTAACATATGTCTTATTTTCCATTATTTTAATTATTTATTATTAGTAGCACCTGTATATATTAATTTAGATTTAATTAGTAAATAGTTCTTATCTCAACTTTATGAGCTTCCTTATTTCTTTTTCCTCTAATTCTCCCCCTCTGCTGGAGGAGGGGAGGGGGATTTGTGAAAGCAACTTTGTAGTATTTTGCTAGCTGGAGTTAAACCACAATATTCAGTAGATTACACTTTAAGAAACTCTGGGCTCATTTACATGCAACCTCCCTGTCAATTCTTGCTGCAGTGAATGGTTAAGCATGTAATTTTGGGTAGACAAACTGTATGCTTTCTACGCGGCAACATTTTAAGTAGCATATTTGGCTTACCCTACTCATGAAAGTACGATCAGAAGAACTTCCAGAAATGTCACTTGCCATTGATGGAGTACTGATAACTTCAAGGCATGGTGGACGAACTAGTTAATATTTAACATGGCTCCTGGGGTTACGGCACCATTTCACAGATGAGAAAGAGAGGGGGTCCACCATCTCCTTTAAGAAGAAATGCCTGATCTCTGTGTGCCCATGCCTGGGCTTCGGGGAGGTGTGAGATCTAACAAAGTCTTGCCATACAGGATATGCAAACTGGCTATTAATTTACAACACATTCGAAGAAGTCTTTTAGTCTTGCAACCTATCACTCAATAGGATAATTAAAAAAAAAAAACAAACCAAAACCAAAACTGAAAACAAAACTCCACACATTCACTCACAAATACCTTTAAGAATATTGCAGTGGGATGCTTACAGTTAATGAAATAAAACCCTGAGATTTTAGGGGTTTCCATGAGTTACTAAAGATAGAAGATGTCCAATTACACATGATGCTAAATTCTGCATAAGACTGGTTAACATGGTTAACTTCTGAGCTGCACATCCTATAAAATCTATGCAATCCCTGCAAATTATGTTAATTGGCATTTTTTGCCTTCTTTCCTCAGATGTTTACAAATAATTATGTAGATTTTACTTTAATATTTTGGAAAGCAGAAACCTCTGCCAGGAATACAATATTTCACATCATAATCCTCATCATTCAGTCAAATACAATAGATCCTGATGAAAGCAAACAAAAAATCCAGGTCCTCTGAGCTGTTCAGCAGCCACTGCCTTGACTTTGATACTACAATTTCATTAAAGTTCTACTTCTGAAACTCTCATATCACTGACAGGAGCTGGATTTCTACTACCAAAAAACTAAGCATAAAAGGATATGTCCTAACATATAATAAAAAATCACATTAGAGATCTTTGAGAGATGCCTTACCAAAAAAGACAAAGCAATGCATGCTTTTGTGGTTAAATTCCTTTGACATTTCTATAATGTTGTTATTACAGACGTAAGAAAAAAGAAAAGAAGCCTGTAAAGGTACCCAAATACTAATTGGCAGTGTCATGTTTAAGCATCTATTTGTTACTTGGAAACTGGCCATTTCCGTGCTGCGCAGTGAGTTTGTAATGAAGTATAAGAAATAGTAGAAATTATCAAATCAACACACAGGTACGTAAAATCATCCAGAGCAAAAGGGATTACATGCTGCAACTCCTCTACTACTAATAAGGGATTGGAAAACTGATCATGCCAAACAGAAAACTCCCCTACAAGGAGACCTCGCCATCTGGCTTATCTGAAGCCCAAAGGGAATTAAACAACAAGAGATGATCATTTTCCAACAGTGATGCAGAAGTGCAGAGTGGAGAACAAGAACCAGCCACAGCCTAGAGACTAATGTTTATGAAGCAATTTTATAACATGTTTCTTATACTTTCTTGCAAACACCAAGCCCTAGGTTTACAATTAATCTCGTCTTAGAAATGATGAAATTTGAAGCACACTAGTCATTTCCTCAAAGAAACCAAATCATTAACTAAGTGAACAACACAGCTCAGAATTATTGATTTCTAGAATTGATGTCTGAATCATGAAAATACACTTCAACACAAGTTTCTGTACTCTGCTCCAACTCTGTGAAGCTTTTGAGCTTCCCAATGTATTAAATTCTACACAGTGACACTGTGTTAACAGAATCTTAATTATACAGTTTTAAATTACTTCATCTAATCAATTACCTACTCATACTGCTTGTCAGGAATTTGTAATGACAAACTGAAAATAAGTAAGAATCTAGGACACACGTTTAAAATTCTTAAATAGTCCATTTTATCAGAAGTCACTGTAAAACTTCATTACTCTGAACCTCAAGATTAGCTATATATGAAAAGGCTACACGTAATAAAATGTATGATTGTGAGTATGCCGTTTTGCCTTGCCAGCTAACTTCTAAGCCTTCCTGGCTAGAAAGAAATATGCAATATTTGGTTATCACACTTGTCTACTGTAGGATTTTCCCATGTGTTTCTGTGATACGAATATTACTGGTCATGAGGCAGAACAGTGAGATGGACCATGGCTCAGCTGGAGCACAGAACTTGCTAACTTTTCTTTCATCATCTCTTTTTCTTTAATGTACTTTTAAAATATGCATATCTCTAGGAATGCAAACCGCAAAATACTATAAAATCATTAGAGCTACACAGACATGACTTGGTATTAAAATGTTATAACTCAGCAGAATCATTGCAATTTCATTTTCTTTGTCAGTTCCTAGGATGTATTGTGCACCAGTTGCACATAATTATAAGAGGTTTTTAGCTTCTGAGCATTGTTTTCATCACGGTTGCCTGCCTTCCTGAACAATTTAAAATCTCATCAGCCATTAAAATACAATCAGATTAATCAAGGTGTCCTTGGATAATTACCACGTGAAGTTTGCACATACGTTAGCATAAGCTTTCTTTCCACAAAACGTGTGTAATTCCCTCAAGTAAGATAAGACAGGATATGCTCTAAAGCATATCGATGCTTGAATGAATGCAAAACCCTAATGCAAATCCTTCCTACTTCTGTTGTCACAATAGAAACAGAAGCTCTTCAGCCACAATCTAAGAAAGAATCACCATCAGCAGCAGATTTTAGTGTGTATGCATTTTCAGTCCTTAGAAATCAAATGAAATAAATAGGACTTGCCTGCCCAGAAAAGAATTCAGCTAGTAAAATTAATTTGTGTTTGTCATAGGAAAAAAAGAAGCTATAGAAAAGTACAAATCCTCATTCTGGATTTAAAATATATCCTCTACATATCTATGCAACCTAGAATCAAAATTAATAGGCTTCCAGATTCATATAAAAAAGCTCTGCTCTGAAACAGGCTTGCAGTTTATGTGCAGTCAATTGGCCAGAGCTGGAACTTGCACGTGAGAGGCAGAACAAAAGATCACCAAGCACAGAGCACAGGATGGAAAACAGAATGAGAGGTAAAAAGGAAAAAAAATCCCCACCACCCCCCCTTTGCACAGACTGGACTGCATAACAAGCTCAGCTGGTGTGAATTAGTATAAAAGCTCCTCCAACATCAGTGAAGCTGTGCCAACTCAGACCAGATGAGATCTAAGCTGTCATCAGCCAAATGGCAAAATGAAAAAAATAAAAGAGAAATTGGCCCACTTCTTATTTATTCCAATTTCCATGCACGTGCACACAAAAAATACCTGCTACTCCCAGTATCTCGTAGCGAAAGCAGGACAAAAACTGGAAGTCTAGCGTTTCCACAGGTTCGGTCATAAACATCTGTTGACTGTACAACTACTTGAGCTACCCAACATCATCTTGTAACAACATCTCAGATCAGATTAAAGTCACCTTATTTCAGATTTCATTAAAAAACCCAGAGAGTCAGGCCAGACAAAGCAGGAGGATTCCTGCCAAGCTATGATTTTTGTTAGAAGCCATATGACTGGCTCTGGAAAACTTCACCATTAAAGGAGTTAAAAAAATTTCATGCGTTGTAAGCACATAGAGCAAACCAAGAAGAGCAGAAACAGGAGAGTGAGTGCCAACCCCTTCCCCAACACGGGAAGACGGAAGAAAGCTTGGACGAGCATCTGTGCTTTGTCACTCTCCAACTTCCCAACAGACAGAGGGGTCTGGTCATTACGCAGTTCTGCCCAGCCGATATTAAACCCATCGCAGCACAGAGAGGAAGCAGAATTCAGTAAAACTGCTAGTCACATCCTTCATTGCTTGTTCTAGCTTTAGTCAATACATTTAGACAATGCTTCCAGATGAATAAAATAGCTCTTCCCTCTCCCTGTTTTACTGCCAGAAAAACTGCAAGGATGTCTACATGGCGCACAAAGGCTAAAGGTATGCAGCCCACTTCTTGAACAAGCTAATTCAGCTGCCAATTCTGCTCGAGTCAGGTCAATAGGACGCTCCAGCAAGAACAATTTATCCCACTTGTTTCTTGTCGAGGTAAGCCAGCCAGCTCTGCTACAGCTAGTCTGTTTGTGGAAACATATCTTGAGGATTTACTCATCTGCTAAGATTGCAGAACGCACCTGCCTCGCCCAGTGGCCCAAAAACCAGTGTGCTATTCCCCAGTCTTCTGCCCCCACCACTAATCTCAAGATAAACTCATAGAAACATGCAATGGTTTGAGTTGAAAGGGACCTTAAAGCCCATCTAGTCCCACCCCCCCTGCCATGGGCAGGGACACCTTCCACTAGATCAGGTTGCTCAAAGCCTCATCCAGCCTGGCCTTGAACACTTCCAGGGATGGGGCATCCACAGCTTCTCTGGCCAACCTGTTCCAGTGCCTCACCACCCTCTCTGTGAAGAATTTCTTCCTGTTATCTAATCTAATCCTCTCCACTTTCAATTTAAAGCCGTTACCCCTTGTCCTGTCACTACAGGCCCTTGTAAAAAGTCCCCCCCAGCTTCCTTGTAGGCCCCTTCAGGTACTGGAAGGTGCTATAAGGTCTCCCCGGAGCCTTCTCTTCTCCAGGCTGAACAAGCCCAACTCTCTCAGCCTGTCCTCATAGCAGATGTGCTCCAGCCCTCTGAAGAAATCACTGTGTCAACTTTATTAGTCAATCTTAAACTGGCAAGTCTGCCAGCTATTATCACAGAATCACAACTGTGTGCAGACCCTTGCAAATTTTTGACCTCAAAACTCACAGTCACACACACGTTACAATAGGAAAACTGCAAAGTCTGCTTCTATTGAGCTTTTCTCTCTTTGAATCCACATAGTTCAAGTAAGAAAGGAAGGCAAATTTGCACAACTGCACTTCAAGCAATGCACACAAATAATTATGAAGATGTACTGTTCTCTGTTCTTAAATGGCTCTGTATTCTGTGACCATGAAGACTGACAGAAAAACCCAAAGACTACCAGGGAAAAATCCAGACAAAAAACTTTGAAGAGAATACATGCAAATCTCTCTCTCTCCTCCCAGCTACCACTCAGAAGATAAAAATTCTATGTTCAGTATGTGTTGTAAACTTATTATGCTTGCCCGTATGTGCCAAAAAGGAGGTGATTAGAGGAAAAAGGATATTATGTTGCAGGAAGAGCACTGATGATACAGAGTCTGATACTGTGTGACTGAGCCAAGAAACATACACTTGGTTCCTCAGTCTCACTAGGGAGCTCTTCTCATTTGTCATGGTCGATACATTTGCTCTAACGCTTCTATAAATTTGATCTAAAAGATTAATAAAAAGTAAGACAAGTGAAAATGATCAAAAAAGATTTAAAACTATCCCAAAAGCCTACAGTGGTCTCCTAAGGTAGCATAAGCATAGGTTTCACTGGTGAAATAAAAGCGTAAGGCTATCACTCAGGTTGTTAAATGGTGCCTGTCAAAAAAAAATCCAGGTCTGATTATTTCAACAACAGCAGCCAAATCCATCTGGTGCTCAGTGACCATCAAGAAAGCACTTACAAGCTTCAAAGGACTGCGTTACTACGGCACATCCTCAAGACATATACAAGAAATCATTACTAATCAATTTTTATTTCGTAAGAAGTTTTCTTTGGCCTTCTACCCTAAAGCTCCACCGAGTGACAACAATAGTTTCTGGATGAATTCAGAGCATAAGGGTGCAAGGGGGTTACTTCTGAAGCCCACGGCAAACACTCTGCCCCCACAGCCATCCTGGTTCTAATTTTGTGAGATTTGATTTTACTGTTCAATAAGGTGTTTTCCAACACATGTGCTTTGGGGGAGCACAGACACACCAAAAAGCAGCTGCACATTGCAGCAGCTCTGGTCTCGTATGCCTGGAGGCCTCAAAATTCAGCAAATATTTACCTGTGGGCATCAGCTCCGCTACAGTCCTGCAGTCGTAAGTGCCCAGCAACTGGGCATTGCTGAAAGTGATGATGCTCCGAGAAGGAGAACTGCAGAGACCTCACAGGAGTAGGACCATAATGACTTAATCTTCACACACGACAGCAGAACTGCTTACAGTGGAACACAGAACTGTCAAAGCACCAAAGGAAAGAATTCTCTGAAGAATCTCTTTGCAACACACAAAATCAGAGAATGGTTGAGGTGGGAAGGGACCTCTTGAGCTCATTTAGTCAAATCCCCTGGCTCAAGCAGGGCCAACTACAGCCAGCTGCCCAGGATGGGGTCCAACTGGGTTTTGAGTATCTCCACAGATGGAGTGACACAGGTCTATAATCTCCAGAAAAAAATCTCCCCTTTTTTCTTTTCCTTCCTTTTTTTTTTTTTCCTTAAAGTAAAAGTGAATAACTCAAAAAAGTCAAAGCCAAAAAGACTGTGTTTTATGTGCTTGTTGAAAACAGTGAGCCTCACAGATCAATTCCTGCCTTCAGAAAATGAGCTGGGAAAATATATCCAACCCAAGCCACTACTCTGGATTGTAACAAACACAATGGGCAGGCAACTTGAAAATAATAAATGCCAATGTGAAAATCAAGAAAGTTGACTTCCACAAGTAAGGCACAAACCCTCTTGGAGTGTGCTGGTTTTGGTTGGGATAGAGTTAATTCTCTTCACAGCAGCTAGTATGAGGCTGTTTTGGATTTGTGCTGAGAAGAATATTGATAACACACTGTTATTTTTAATTCCTGCCAAACAATCTTTACATCAAGTCAAGGGCTTTTGCAGTTTCTCATACTGCACCTGTGTTCAGAGCTGCTTCTCTGCAAGAAGCTGGGAGGGGGCACAGCCTGGACAGCTGACCCAATCGAAGTGACATCTCATGCCATCGAACGTCATGCTTGGTATATACACTGGGGGGTGGTCTGAGAGTGGTTCCTCCCCCCCCCACCTCGTTGGGGCTCACTCTGGCTCTGGTGTGATCTTTCTCTTGGGCTCTGGCTCTCGCTACTCAGTGCCTGGCTGGGTATCAGTTGGCAGGTGGTGAGCAGATGTACAATTTCGTTTCTTTTTTATTATTTTCATTACATATGATTAGTAGCAATATTAGTATTCTTAGTACTATTGGTATTTTGTTAGTATTTTTAGTATCACAATTTTATTAATTTACATTAAACCATGAGTTTCCTTATCTTTTCCTCCGATTCTACTCCTCCACTGGAGGAGGGGAGAGGCGAGCGAGTGGCTGTGTAGTACTTAATTGCTGGCTGGGATTAAACTACATCATGGAGAAAGCCTCAAATCCTTTCCAAGGATCATTAGCTGTTTGGGATTCCAGATGGACAAGACAAAGTGATCAGTCCTCTCCAGACAGGATCCTGTCTGACATCTTAAGATTCTAATCTTTAAGAAGAGATCCTTTAAGCAATAAAAAGGCCTGTGACACCTTTGTTATTTAGGAGCTCTGAAAAACATTCCAATAGGAGAGCAATACAAAAAATTTTCATCTTTATGAAATACTTCAGTAGCAGCCAAAAGCAAAGCATTACTCTACATGACTCCAAGCTGCTCTTCCATATCAGCACAAAAGAAGAGGAGAGAAGATTTTTAATCTATCCTTCTTGGCAGAAAACACACAAGGTAATGTTTCAAAAGAATAAACAACATCTGGTTTGGATGGGGTAGATTAAGAAAAAAAAAAATCATAAGGCAACCTGCAGATAAGCTAAGTGCATGGATTTATAAGAGACCATGATAAATGTGTGCTGATTATTTGCTTAATACATCTGGAAAGTATTTCCTCATTTATGCAATCGGATGGTGGTGGTGGTGGGGGTTTTCCACAAAGAAAGATCCTCCACTGGGACTCATAAAGGCAGCAATATTTTAGAAAGTTACTGTTACACTAAGAATAGCAGAGATTGTCTTGCATTTTCTTGTTCACAGCTTTATAATTAACAGTAAAAATGTAGGCTGTTATATTTGATGGAAGTTTCCCCAGAGAGATCAAATAATCTAAAGCAGCAACAGCTTTCTATAATTCTGAATATAATTGTAAGAGTGAATTTCTTTTCATGGTGTAAACAGTCATAATTAAGTAGATAGGTATTAGTGGCTGCCACTTGCATTCCTAAGGGCACCTGCAAGAATGTCAAGTTGCTCTCTGCCACATCCTAGGACAATTACTAAAGCATTACTGTTAATTCACGCTGTATTAACCAATGTATGTTTATAAGTAGGGTCACTTTATCATCAACATTACACTGCTAAATCTGGAATCAATATTGCAAATGTAAGGGCAGATCATCAGAATAACAAGATCTGAACAAATCCCTCCACAGAAACACAGCTTTTCCAAAATTTGGCCCTTCTTACTGTAAAAAAAAATCAACAGTAAAATTTCTGCTATGCTTAGTGGAGTTGGTTGTGTGATCTCATATACAGAAAAGTGCATATCTATATATTTACACAGAGAGAGAGAGAGAGAGAGAGAGAGAGATGTGTATATACCACACAAAGACACATGATCTTTCTGAACTTATGTTTTCAGAGTTGCAAAGAAAAAACTTTTTCAGCCCAAACAGCTGATAAGAACTAAGCTGATGCAACACAACTTCCACTTGAGGCAAGGCTTAGTAGAGATGCCCCAGAAAACAACAGTACAGCACAATAGCTGGAAGGAGCAGCCTGAAGTATAATGACAAGAGAGACAACACACACCTCCTCTCTTTTCCTGGTGGCCTACAAGAATGCTAAACCAGACCATGCCCCAGGCTTCTGAGGTATGAACTGCATCCACTACAAAGCAAGAAAGTAGTGCCAGCATTTCTCCCTCATTGCTGCAGGGGCATATGCTCCTACAGCACACAGGACCAACATCAAAGACGCCCAACATCTGCTATGGTTGCGGATACCACTGAAGCTCCTCTCAGCCTGTAGCTCCTCAAGAAGATTAAATTTTCTGTTTTAGCCACCCACAGCTGAAAAGCTCTTTTCTTTCACAACTACAACTCCCTCTTGCAGAGAAAAATCTTCCTACACAAATAATTACTGTGCTCTGAACATCCCTCCACCTTGAAATTTCACCACCTGCCCATCTGCCGACTCTTGCAGTTTCTCTGTCAGGATCCACCTCGCCTGAAACCAAGGTGCTGTCTGGAGAGAGATGGTGGCTGTTAGCAGCACTTGTTGGAAGCACAAACATTAGATAACCATACATCAACGTTTTTCATTTTGCTTGGTCCCTCTGTGCTTTGGCAACCAGGTACAATAACGACACTGGGGATGGATAGGAACTCACTTCCTTTTTGACGATGTAACATGACAGCTATCAAGACCTCTGGGATTTTCAAACATATACCAACCTTTCTTCACCCACTCCATCATACATTATCCTCACAAACACGCATGCAGCTTAGCAGTACACTCTTTAAAATGCATTACAACACCTAGATACATGAGTAGATTTCGAAAAAAGATAAAACATCTCCTGCTCACATTGTTTTCAAAGGAAGTTTTCGTATCTGGCCCCTTGGAAAGAATAATCTTTTCATTACTGGCACTAGCACCAGGAATCAAAGAGTGAAAAGTATGACCCTCTGATCTCTACCTCTTTTATGTACCAATATCTACAAAATCCAGAGCCCAGAAGAACGAGACGGTACTGCAGGGTTCCAGTTACATGTGTCCGGTAACATCCAATGTAGTTGCACTGCCATTACCACCAAGACAGTTGTTCACTACTCAAGATTATCACCACAAAACAGACATAAAATACAAGTTATTCCATGAATATCTTGTGTGGGAAATGAAGAAAACATGTATGGTTCTGTTCATTTTTTCCTTCTGTTATTCTTGTTTGGGAAGCAGCTGTAAAAACACAACTGCCTCAATGCTCCCTCATGATTTCATCAACTTCTAACAAAATCTTATGACATGCCTAAATATAAACATTTCTAATACAGTCAAGCATGAAACAACTCAGACCAGAAGAGGGGTGGGGGAAAACCCTGGAAGAGAGTAATGATATTGGGCAGAAAGATCAGAGAAGACAGTAAAGCAAGGCAGTCAGATTCTACCTTGATCTTCGTCTTGGGACCAAATGCCATGGGAAAGGAAAAGAAAGGGTTCCACTCTCATAAGCATCACTTTACTCGCTCTCTTTTTCTGTAACAAAAGCCCTCTATTGTCCCCGAGACTCATTTAGGACAGTGGCCACAGAGAGGGTGCAGCTGTCGGGCAAGGAAGTATGGTGTTTGCAAACAGATTTCTGTGGATCCCAAAGATCACACATTCCAGGGTCTCTGCTCCCCACATACTCTAGAAGAAATAGATTTAAGTTTCCGACAATGTTTTGTTCTGCTTAAGAATAAACTTAGAGGAGGGTAGAAAAAAAAGAAACTAAGGTTAGTGATCATCAGGTTTGCCCTTCTGTTACGTAACGGCAAATATCTGTGAGCAAAACTTTTGATCATGGTACAATGTTAGAGCATCATGTGTGAACGTGTTGCTGCGTGCAGTTATGCTCCTGCAACAGCATGAGTAAGTAACACAAGGGGAAAATAGAGAATGCAGCAAACACTTAAGGAGACCATCACATAAAATTCTGATTCATCTGAGCAGGAACTACGCTACACTGAAAAGCGTAATTATGCATTTTGTCTTAATTAAATATGCTCTTACTAGTGTAAACAGAAAGCATCCAGGCTCTTTTCTTGGCAGTGGCTGTGCACATAAACAGAGCTTAGAACTAATGTGCCCTACCTGCCAAGTATAAAGTTCAGTACATTTTGCTCTTTTTGTTAACCTGTTATCCACTGCTAAGCTGTTTATGAAGCATTTACCATGTAATAAATGAAGCAGCTGGAAATGCTCCAGAATTAGTGGTCATTCCTACATTCAGCCACCCGACAATCTGAGCATGTTCAGTAGAATACGTGAATGTGCTCACGTACTTAATAAGAACATGCACCACAAGCTTTGTATACAAAGAATTGCTAAGAGGAGAACTGAAATCTTTCTGAAACCTTCAGTGCTTTTTCCCCCCTGAGACTCTAATGTAGCTAATTTATTATACACAGTTCAGCCTATGTGTATGTGAAAAACTGACAAATGCCATCTCGGTAGGATTCAAGAAATGATTTTGCTATTCCAGCATCCTATAAAACTGTCATACAATACCAATTCTGTCAATCAACAGGGTCGAATTTCGGAAGTGTCGTGTTGTTCTGACTGGATAGTACTACTGCGTTTTAGAGAAAACGGTCAGCCAGGTCAGATTTCAAAGATGACCAGTTCTTAAGATAGTCTGCAACTTCAAGCAGCAGAGAACACAGGCCGTTAAAGAGTGTAGCCTACAAAATAAAATCCTTTCTTGAGAATTCAAAGCCCTTTTTTGGTAGGAAAAAATACAAAAGCATTCATTCTTTAAATATACATTTAGCCTCTTGGCCTTACTCCACAAAGCTGCTCTTCAGCACCAAGAGCACAGCCAATAATTTGTTGTTACAGCCTGACTTTCCTGATACCATTTGGCTTTTGAACTTCTAAAAGGGTTAAAATTCCAAAATAGTCCAGGTCCACTTCATGAAGTTTGTTCCATTTTTGGAAGATAATTACTAAAAATAGCCTTAATTAGCGGTACATAACAACAGGGGAAAAAAAACCCACCAATCCAAGCAAAATAAAACAAACAAACCAACCCAAAAGCACTTCCACAACAACCAAACATTCAAAACAAACAGCTCTGTAAATTTTGGGCATTGGCTGAGCTGAACAATTGGGTATGGCTGAACAATTGGGTATAGCTGAACAATCAGCAATGTCTGAAGCAAACTGCCCGAAGAGAAATACCCATTTCAGAAAAAATCAGAAACTGTTTTCGTAATGACGCGTAATTGTAAACATGCAACTAACAACACCCTGAATACAGAGGTATGGCCAGCCAGGGAACAGAAAGATAAGGACTGGGGACGGGGGGGAAGGAGGTAAGGGAAGAAGGAATCAATCAATTAGCATGAAGATATAACATCTTTCTTCCTTTTCCACCAAATATGCACGCTGTGTTGCCTTCTCTGAAAGTAAAGAACAATGTATCTAAGGTATTTTAATGCTTTTTAATTAACATTGCCTAAATGCTTAATTTCTAGCCCTGACAAAGTGCTGTTTAAATTGCTTGTCAGCTGGATAGAAATGATGGCATCTGTCGCATTTGAAGGTCTGTATCTGCTTGCACTTCCTCTGCCACCTATGGTCTGAGTAAGTATTCCTCAGCACGTAATGGAGAAACATCTTCATGATGCCAGGAACTATCATTTAGGAGCAAAAGAACTGCTAGCACTCGGAATTTATTTTATCTGTTGTAAATTATGACTGTCATTTTTATTTACATTGGTAGATAAAATGAAATAAAACTGTGCTGAAGTGATAGGTCACTTTGAACAACTATCTTTATCTGGTCCTCTGCTAAAATCTCAACTCTTAATAGTTGCTCTGACTTAATTGATAGACTCCTAGAATGGTTTGGGTTGGAAGGGATCTTAAAGACCATCCATTTCCAACCCTCCTGCCATGGGCAGGGACACCTTCCACTAGATCAGGTTGCTCAAAGCCTCATCCAGCCTGGCCTTGAACACTTCCAGGGATGGGGCATCCACAGCTTCTCTGGGCAACCTGTTCCAGTGCCTCACCAACCTCTCTGGGAAGAATTTCTTCCTGATATCCAATCTAAACCTCCCCACTTTCAATTTAAACCCATTACCCCTTGTGCTGTCACTACAGCGACACACTAATTGCCACTAATTGCTTAGTGTGGGCCAGCATTCCACTAAGCTCCTTCTTTCAAGGGTGGTAGAGAAAAGGGTCATCCTACCTTTTTATTTTTCTTTTTCTCCTCCGATACTATCACTTTTTTCCTGCTAGTGTCACACATCTTTATCTCTAGAATACACCTTGCAAAATTGAGGATGCCAGTTAAAAATTTTCTAGTTAATCCACTTCTGAGCTGGAAAATGAGACTGAATGCAATTTGAATCATTAAAGTCAGAACTCTGGGAGTGCTGAAAAAGTCAGAGTTGAAATAAGAAGAGCACCTCTGCGAGCAGACAGATCACACACGTAGTACCTGGGGGTCTCTTCGTATTTCAGTTATTCCTGAGTGAAAAGAAACATTTATCCCTATTTCTCAATTCTGTCTCCTTCACAGAATGGCTGAAGTAGGAAGAGAACTCTGGAGATTGTTCACTCCAACCCTTCCTGCTCAAACCCAGGTCAAGTAGAGCAGGTTACTCAGGACCATGTCATCCAGTTGGGTTTTTAGTATCACCAAGGATGGAGACATCACAACCCCACCAGGCGAGCTGTTCTACCACCCTCACAATAAAAATGTTTTCTCCTTACATTTAAATGGATTTTCCTGTACTTCAGCTTGCACCCACTGTGCCTGCTCCTCTCACTGCACACCGAGAAGAGCCTGGCTACGTCGTCTTTACTCCTCCCCATCAGGTATTTGCATACACTGAGTAGATCCCCCTGAGCATTCTCTCTTCTCAAGGTTCTCCCCCCATATGACTGATCTTCCCAGTCCTTAATCACCTCTGTGGCCCTTCGCTGGACTCACTCCAGCATGTCCATCTCTCTCTGGTAGTAGGGAGCACAGGACTGGACACAAATCTCCACATGTATCTCACCAGTGCTGAGCAGAGGACAGGCAACACCCTTTTTAACACAACACCCGGGAAGCTGTTGGCCTTCTTTGCAGTGAGGGTGCATTGCTGGCTAACAGACAGCATGTTGTCCGCCCAACTTTTTGAGTATTAAACAGATATCCCAAGATGCCACCTGTATCTTTCCCTGTCCCTCCTGCAACTGATCTCATCCTTTCTCTCAAAGATCTTGCGTGCTTTTCAAAAAAAGTCATGAAGTGCTGCATTTCTCCAAGCAGATTTTGCTGCACGTGGAGCCGAATGGCACTCCTATTCTTTCCTAAATTAACCTAACCTGAAATATCCCTGGTCTTCGGTCTGTAACATCTAATTTCGTCAGCTGGGACCACTCTTGGCATAGCGCTCGTTGTATAATAAGACTGAGCTAGCAGTCACGCAAAACTAAAAGATGGCCCTGGACAGATTTGTGACGGTTCTTGATTCAAAGTGTGTTTCACATACTTCCTGAACTCAACACCTGTCAGGAATGTAACCCAAGGCTCACTTTGCCAAGGTTACTTATTTTTCCGTTCATACACTATATAGTCAACACAGAAAATGCAAGACAGGATACAATGAAGAAAGTCAGAGTCTGACACTGCCTGCGACAAGCATGAAATATTCACAAGCAGATGCCGCCTCCTTCCAGCGTGAAGCTTGAGAAGGAGGTCCGGATTATTGCTTACTGATGGAATTCATTCTCCACAAATGTGGCATCATGTTTCAACATCCTAAATTGTCCCCAGCAGTTGGGTGGAGGGCATGCCCGCTGATTCATGAAATCACCACAACTTGGGCTGGATCAAGGAGAGACCCAAAAGTATGGTAGCCCACTGTGAAGAACAAGCTGCTTGGAAATGCTTTGTCAACTCACGTGGAAATAAGGAGAGAGAAAAATAAAAGGATTAATAAAGAGGATGATCTATGCTCTCTAGGTAAACACAGAAACACTGGAATAGGAAAAAGCAGAATTGCAAATAAGTGAAATAATAAAACAGATTAAATTCTCTTTGAGAACTTCATTTTTTTGGTGTCAGAACAAGATTTCTCCTGTAGTCCTAAAGCTGAGGGTTTATTCTGGCAGTTCTTAGTGATGAAACACTGCCTCAGAAAACCATGCCTTGTTCTGGTAACAGTCGATGATTTATGCCTTTATTGAAGGAACTATGGAAAACAAATAGCAGATCAAAGGAAATCTTTGACGTCTTTATGATTGTGTTTGGAGTTTCAGAACATGCCTCCCTTAATTCCCTACTAACTTTGGAAACCTCTTAATGTAATGATTTTGCTGATGGCAGCATGTGTGAGACTATATTAAGCTTGAAAATACATCTCTTTGATGAATGAAAGGAGACCCTGAAGTGCTAATTCCTCCAGCACTCTTTTCTCCTCATTTACCATTCTTCAAGAAGCTGACTGAACAGTAGCTAGACAAAACCGAGTCGAATCACTCTGTGATTCACCTTCAGGATCAGGTTGTGGGACAACAGCTTGCTTTACATGTTCTGATTGTTTTATTAACACAAACTTTTAAAAGAATTAAGTATGGCCATTAAAATTCAGCTTCCCTTTTCACCATTTCCTGAAGTTATTTACAAAATACAAGCCCTGGATATGGACTCTCTTCAGTCTAGGGATTCTTGGTCCTTTGCCAGTAGCAAAGGACCAAGCAAACTTTGCCAGTTTGCTACTGGCAAACTCCAGTCCTTTGCCAGTAGCAAGGTAACTTCTTTTCCTCGCGGCAATGCTTTATGAAGTACACCATCTGGAAAACTGAAAGTTGCACTGACCACTTTGTATCATTATACACTTGGGAGTTCTGGGATACGAAAGAAACCAAGGCCTGTTCATAACAAATACAAAAAAGAGAGTGAAGAGCGCAGACTCAGCCTCAGACTCTGTTGCACTCATCACCGAGACAGCCTGATCTAGCACAACAAGACTCAAACAGCAGCTACTCTGCATGCTTTCTTTGAGAGGTAAGAAGACTATTCCAGCCTCCTCTACTCAACAGCTACATAAAACTAAGTTATTAAGGAGGTCAGAAAATCCTTTTCTGTAGCAGTCTATAGTTTTGGTTCTCTTCCGTAAAGAAAAAAGAAAACCCCAGAACAGGCAGATACGAACCAGGAAACATCAGTCCCTTCATTTCTGTGAGGAGAGAACAAGAATGGGAAGAAAAAAAGCAGAAAAATCCTCTGAAAAGACACCAGTCATCATCTCAAGTGAAACAGCCCCTCTATGTCCAGTAAATTTGTCACAACTTACCTGCTCAAAGCGTCCACCTAGAGCTGGGCATCTTCATTTTACTGGGAAGCTAAAAGGAGCCTGCTTGTTAAGTCCTCCTAACAATGTATTTCTTGTCCTTTTTCACTGTAACCAAAGCCCAGAATGACAATTTCCGGTGCAGGACTCAGGTTAAAACGCACCTTGCAGCATGTACACACAGTTCCATGTGTATGGCTCAGACTTCACTCTGTCACAGCTTTTGTTCTAGGGACTAAGCTTTGCCTCTAAGCAGCAAAGGATCTAGTACAAATAGATCTATAAACCAGACCTATAAACCCTTCAGCAGGGCAGGAGCTAAGCTGTTTCACATCTCTAATCCAGAAAGAAAGAAAATGGCTTTCCATGCTGCCAGCTCACTTGGTTTCACCAAGTTTTTCCGTATTTAGCAGACCTGTTGGTTTCACCCCCTTCCCCATTCTGACATGAGACTTCACAGCTTTCAGAGGTTTAAAAAGGAATGTTTAACTCTTGTGGTGGTGTAAAAACATGGTTTAGAAGCAGAACCAAAGAAAACCAAACCTACACCTAGCATTTTTAATCATCTTTTTTTTAAATGCTTGGCAACATCTGTGATGTCTTCAACTAGAACTAGCCTTGTTTCTAGTGAGAGTGAAATCACAGCAAGGAGCTGGAAGCAGCTGTATGACCCAGGCACTAAACTTTAATTTACAAATTTCCTCCAAACACTAAGAATTTAAAAGAAAACATTTTGGTACCAAGTTGCAGCAGTAAGCAAATTCAGAAACATTTGACATATATTAAAAATGAACAGTGTGGAAGCTATATGAAATATAGTATTAAATACACAGTCAGCTTTTTAGTTTCTGAAATAAGGAACCAGCAGTGCCATGGAGTTCTCTGCACTGAACTGAGGTTCTGAAAACAGTAGAGCCTGCTGAATTGCACACCTGGCAAATGGAGAGGGGAGCAATGAGCAATACACGGAAACACACAGAGCTGTGAAGCTACTCCAGATCACACCACAGACATAACTTCAATGCACTGGCTGAAACAAGAACCCCATGCCTCTTCCAAAGGCCTGTCACCAGAGTGTTTTCCCACGAAAAGGGACTTCAAAGGACTTCATGTATGTGACAGTGAAACCTAGTTACTTCAGGCAGCTCTCAAGACAATGCTAAATGGCTCTCAAGTGAGCCTAGACATTACCCTCCTGACGCTCCAACACTCAGGCCATGCAAAGTAAATAACGCATATGTTTTGCTAAAAACGGTTAGAGAAAAGCAGATACTGCAGGCAGTTCTGGTTGTCTTTATTCCTGCGATGGCCTGGCTGAGAGAGATATCCCAAATGGGACTGCAGACACATCTTCCTGAGCACTCCATAAACAAACACAAAGCACTCCGAGGAGGTTACAGCCTAAATAGATGAGAGGAAAGCAGCCTTCTTAATCCCAGTTTTCAGATGAAGAATTGAGTTATAAAGCAATATAACACATTCTCCACAAAGACGGTCAGGCCCTTCCTATGTGCCTATGTCCTACTGGACAGTCCACAAAGAACCATTTACCTCTTGGTGCTCCACCATCTTCAGCTTATAAAAAGTGCCTAGGAACCAAATTTCCCTCCCTTTACAGGGGAAAAACGTCTCCCACAGCTCCAGGGAACCAACTCCATTAAGCACAGAGCATCACAAGACTCAAAACACCTCAGGACAACTTGCCCTAAATGACCTAAGCACGCCACATGAGGTGGCAACAGCAGATCCAAGACTCCCTGACTCTCTACCCACAACACTCCTGTGGTTTTTGTGCTGTTTCATAGGTAATGTTTTTCACTCTTGCTACATATGTTAAAAATTATCTAGTAAGCTGAGTGAGGACACAGGATATCGAAGATGCCATAACCTAGAGGAGCTGCAAATCAAAGTACTGTTTGTATCCTTTAAAGGTGGTGCATTTCAAAAAAGGTCAGGATAGCATAAAGAAATTTCACTTCTGCAGCTTTACCTTTTCTGCTACATTCTTTTATCGTTCTACATTTGTCCAACACCACTGACATGTCCTGTTATGCAGCTTCAAGACTGCGAAAACATAGCCACAATCAGCAATCTAAGAAAAAAAACCCACCCTTGTACTTTGCATTTTAAGACCTGAAAGGATTATACGAAAGAAAAGCCCCTTTGCTCATTTCTGTAGCTTTGCTGATTTCTCTGCATGGAAAGGTAGAAAAAATTCTAAAATAAGTATTTCAAAACCGAGGCAAATTTAAAAGTTAAGCATTCAATGTTTTACATTTCAGTTTGTTGCTTTGGAGCTGCTTCTGCTGAGGGTTAAAATCCATAAACTTCAGCAGAATTACTGCTGATTTCCATGCATGCAAACCAAAGAGGTGCATTCAAGATTATCTTTGACCCCTCTGTTACTAAACATGACCATCACCTTCATCAAGAACACAAGAATCTCTGGATGCCACTCTGATAGTAGTTTTAAGTGCTTACAGTCCCGGGGGGGGTGGGAAAAATCAGAAAACCAGCAAATTTGCTTTTTGAAAACCAAGCTGCAGTAATGAGGCATATTCCTTCTAAACTGGAGTCAGCTTTGGCAGGGAATGGGGAAATAGAAGGAAGAAAAGTAATTTGGCTCCAAATGCAGCAACATGAAACAAACTATTGGGTGGACAGATCTCTAAATACTGCATTAAAATGTTTATTAGTTCTCTATTCTTGGGAAATACACAAGGTAGTGACCAAAAAAAGTTTTCTGAATTTTTTCCTTTTTTAAGAACATGTACATCCTCACATTCAAACCTTAGACAGCTGGGTACATTATGCTAAGCATTTAAGAGAAATTAAGGTAATTGAAAGAATTTTCAGTGATGCTAGTGACATTCATTTTCAATGTTAATAACCTGTTTACCAAGATAGCAGTTTAATAAGCTTTTAACTGGCAGAAATGAAATTACACTGCAATATGGCATTATTATTGACATTATAAAGGAAAAAAACCCCACAGTTCCCTGATTGCCCTCATCAGTTAGATATTTTTATTCTGTATTTCAGGGAGATCACTAGGAGATATTTTCTCTCCTCTTTCCACCTACACAGGAAAATTCCAATCCCGTTTGTTGGGATCTAAAATCTACTTGGCCATTGCAAGAGGAGCAACCTGTCTGTCATCTCTGCAAACCTAGGTGCCAGAGTAGCCTTTCCTGTCTTTCTTTCATTTTGCACAAAACCAAAAATATTAAATGTCCCTGTGATGGTTTGCTAATCACATAGAAAGCTCAAGCTGTACAAAACAACAAGTCTAACACTCTCCACTGGATTCAGAGGTTTCAATTCCTGCTAGGTAAAAAAATTCACCTATCTTTGAGCTCTTGATCTGTGTAACAAGGCTGGATCCAGTCTCCACTTTTCTTGTGTGTGAAGAAAAATGGAGACTTTTCTTGTCTTATAGATCTTGTTGCAAAATGTGAAACCACAAGTAGCATCTCCATAAGACACTTACCACTATCTACTAAGGCAACACGGACAGAAGACTCCATTTACTGTAAGCAACCTATTGTCTCTGCCACAATGAGAAACCACTGTATAAATTGCTTCCTTTCTGCATGTGACCAAAAATAACATCTTCCCCTTCTTGTTTCATAGGTACAAGTCAGTACACATACCACACAGTGAATGCCTGAGGTGTTGAATGCCAAACGTTTCCTTGAACTGAAGAAGAAACGTCTTTCCTTGTCCTGTATGTGCAGTCACTTCATTTCACCAAGATTTTTGTCAAGTACTTCAGGAGAGAACTAACACAGGTTCAGTCAAACCGAAATTTCAGTAGCCATATCTTAAGACGAAAAACGTCAATCCAGGCAACGTTAAAATGTTTGTGCATTAAACATTTGTATATCCTACCCACCTGTGCATTATACTATTTTAAGAATAGCTTTGAGTAGTTCTAATTTTTTTTCCTTTAAGTTTTAGAGCATGTTCCCATAATAAATAAGGCCATGATGAGAAGTTTCCCACTTGCTGAAGCTTGATGTAGAATGTTTTCTAATTCGTCTGCATTACAGATTGTTTCTCAACATATTTTAAATGTACCAATATTATTGATAAAAGGTACTTGGTCAACAAACTCTTTTTACCAAGGTCACCTGAATATTCCAGAGTGCCCATACATGAGAGACAGGCACGACGAGAGCTTCTGGCATCATTCTGTTCTTGGGGTGGTGTTTCTACAAGAAAGGGCTTGATTTGGTTTTGGCCTCCTTGAGGAAAGCACCGAGGGTATCAATCACTGACCATTGTTCCCAGTGGGCTGACGATACACCTACCCAGCCTTCAAAAAGGAAATCATTTTGCACAGATAACTGAGCAGCAACCAGACAGTGATGCTTGGTCACTATGAACCTGGGCCAGATGCAGAATGGTGACCTGCAGGTGAAAGGTTCTGAACCCAATTACTAATCTCCCAAGCCACTGACTTCCCTGGCTCCTGATTTGTCATAGCCCTCACATTTATCAGAAAATTTAGAGGCATCAGTACAACAAACAGAAAAGGTGTTGATATTTCCAATTCCATTTTTAATTACAGAAAATCTCTGGCAAGGTTTCAAGCCCTTTTTTTGCGCCACAATAAACTGTTACTCCTCTAGTGCTTGAATTCACACTGAGGAAAGAAAACAAATACGATCAAGTCTGACTTTTGATTATGCAGGAAATGAAAAAGACAAATGCCACAGCACAGTCGATTAGATGCTGTAGCTTTGTACCTTGCATAGATATATTGCACTGGATCCAAAGTAGTAAAAGAAACTCTCTGGAGTGTTAAGAGTTCTTCACTCCTACCATCTATGCTACTCTTTGTCCAACCAGATGTCAGGTTTTTCCAGTTTCTTGGTGGAAGAAGGTCTACGGCACATTCTAGAGTAATCTACGCTATTCTGCCAAGGCAGAGCTCTATAAAACTCTGCAACCTACCATCAAGGATATCAAAATAGATCCTCAGCTGAGCTGTAATTTAAATCCTGCCCAACTGCCATAGAGTTATTCCAATGATCTACGAACAGGTATGCTATATACCTATGACAACATAGTTAAACTACCGCAAAACAATTACTAGAGATGTAGGAACAGTAAGTGCAGGCTTTGGAAAATAAATCATTACATTTTTAGGACTAAATCTGCAGCAAGACTTTGCTTAAGAGTCCAAAGAACTTACGAGTTACCTCATGGTGAACCAGCAACAACTTCATGGCTTTTAAAACAGGACCCTGATCCCCTGGGGCTCACAGTGGGTTCTGGCAGGACCCCCAGACCTCCATGGGGAGGTGCTTCCCAACCTAACTTTGGTTTCATTTACCTCCTGTTCGAAGAAAGTGGAAGTTCAAGCTGTCTTCTTGAGAAGAGATGAGCAGTGCCTGCACACTGCCAGCAGCCCAAAGGTGGCACGCGACATGTCAGTCCTCCTACTTCCTCACCTGCTCAGCGAGCATACGTGACTCTTGTCAGGCAGAAGAGAAGGGTCTTGCTATGCTTCCTAGACTCACCTCAGAGCAAACAAGCTGAGCAAGGCATCAAAATGAGCTGTACAGAAACTGCATCAGGAGTTTAGATATTTTATTTTTGTGGAGAGGTGGGCCTGAAGCTTCTCCTTTCCAGCCTTGGAAACTTTCCCCCAGTACCATGGGAAAGCAGTTCTAGTTCAGACCAGCAATGGAAGATAAGGAGGGCTATGAAAGTTGTGGCAGAGACAGGGAATGAGGAGAGTATGATAGCACCTGAGATGGGATGAACTAGCAATAACGCAAAAGGGCAGACATAAAAAGGTGCCATAAGAGAAGCTAGCACAGCAGGAGGCAATGATGCAAATGAATGGATGGGGACAATCAACAGATGTCTAATTGGATTGTCAACCTCTTATAACAGAGATGGGATATGTTATATAAGGCCCTAAACATAAAGTGTTAAAAAGTTTTAAGACAGACAGAGACCTGCCACAGTTTCAGGCACTCTGGGTAAAAAAAAAAAAAATAAATTTAAAAAAAAAATTCACCACTAAACAACTTACATAAACATAAGGTTGCAAAAAAGAATAAAAATATTAACAAAAATTGGTTTAGCTGTACAAGATTTATCAAGTTAGAATAAAGTATGTTTTCAGGCTACATTCATTTGGGCTTCAATTATATCGAGAAAGGCACTGAAATAATCAAATTATGAAGCCCCAAAAGCATTTAATAATTACAAAAATGAAGCAGATGCACTAATAAAATTAACACTAATAAACTAGGTCAACACTGAGAAAAAGAAAAGAGTGATGGAGGAGGAAGAGAGCTCCACCCAGAGATGCTCCTCCAGGGCGCCAGCTTTGGCGCTGCGCTCCCCGCACAGCGCCGTGCCGTAATGACTACAGATGATGCAGCTCTTTGACCTCTTTAACACAGGCATTGCTCGCACTGTCTCTGTAGAAACTGTGTTTGCTGCAGCTAGCATCCAAATGGCTTCTTAATATAGAAACCTGTGAGGAAATGCTCCTCTACCAGTGCTTTATCAACCATTAGATTAGGAAAGAGGTCCTTTAAGCCTCACGGGCTTATCTGCAGTGCAGCACAAGTCTGGAGAGACGAGCAGAGGACAGTCAGGAGCTCGTGGGCTCTCGAGTCACCCTGCAATCTGTGGCTCAGGAAGGTAATTTCAGCAAGAGGTCTCAGCTTTCCTCACTCTGAGTATAAACTCCAACAGTTCACCTTGCCTGAAATGATCAGAGAGAGAACGAACCTGAATCCAGCTGTCACCCCTACTCTGCTGCCCCTTCCTGAAGCTGGGCAACATTTTGTGCTGGCAACAACTCCACAAAAATCAAAGGAGCAAAAATTATTCCTCAAATCTGCAAAACTTTGGCTCCCAGTGGTTTGACACATAAAATGCTCCGTACAATAAACACCCAAGAGTGATGAGTGCAAGCCAAACCAGCAAACGTAGTGGAGAGCCAACTGCTCTGCTCCGTCTCAGAATCTGACCTACTCCTGTTATAAAACAGATGCATAAATGATTACAGTGATTATGCAGTGGAGCGAGATTATGCAAGTGCTAAGCACTGCTGTTATAATACAGATACACAAACGAGTATAAAGGGGCCTAGGGATGTGGCATTTCTCTTCAGCCTTCTTGGGAAGGCAAAGAAAAAATGCGAAAGGGGGCTTGATACACACAGTTAGAGGGAATTATTTAGGCAGGAAAGACAGAAATCCTGTCTTTCTGCCAGGCACTCCCTTGCTCACACAGGGAAAGCTGCAGCACAGCGGCAAAACAGCAGAGCCAAAAGTGCAAAGAACTGAACTGGTCATTAAAACTCAGGATTGGAAAGAGCTGACAAGCATTATAGTGCCGCAGAAGATCATTCTTCTCAACTTTCTGGCACAGAAAAATCAGGAACAACTGCCATTAGGGGGGGAGGGAAAAAAAAAGGAAGAAAAAAATCAAGGACAAAGGAACAAAGTCACAGGCCAATTCTGAAGAGCAGGGAGTTGTAGCAGAGACGCAGAGAAGTTCTACACTTCAGTATGGTGCGTTTGGAACCTTTCACAAAAGAAAGCCTAACTGTTACTACAAATGCTGACAACTAAACCAGCTGCTTTTAAATCCCCTTCCTCACATGAAGGTTAACACAAGACTGCAAAGACTCAGACATTTTCGGATGCAAAAGCAGAGTATTTAGGGATGTGTAGCAAGGATAAAGCACTAGCAAACGCTCTGGCAAGTAATTCTAGAAACCAGGCTGGCTGCAGGCAGGTCTGTCATTTCATACCATCGTGTGCCAGTACAGAGAGAAAAGGTCAAGACAATCATACAGCAACACTCTCAAAAAAAAAAAAAAGTCAAGCTCATTTCATTGCAATTAGTTCCAAAGGCCGTTTATCAGAAAGCTCATGAATGCAATCCTTCAGCCCCAGGAATGAGAGCAGTAGCCCTTTATCAGGGACACAGAGGCCACTCCTGCTCCACCTCATTCTGTGCCCAGACCCTTCCCAACTACTCCCTCGGCCCCCAGGGAGCATGAAGGAAGCTGGCACGCATTCAAGCACCAGCCTTCATCTCCTCATTATGGGCACGGAGTCGCAGTGGGGAGGTCAGGAGTTACCTCAGCTTCAGGACTCATGGTGTCCCTCTGCTCTGAGGCTGAGGCAGAAGAGGAGATTGCTACCCCACTGTCCCTCATCTCAGCCTCCTCCCTGCAGGTGCCTCACACACAGGGTAGCCCCTGTCCTTCCCGCCGGGGTCTGCCAGCACAAGTCTGGGTGACCAGCCCTTCCCAAGCTCCACCACCTTGGTCCAGTTGATCAAATGTGCACCTCTGGCCTCACAGATCCCAGACAAGGCAGGGGCAGGTGTGAAGGGATGGAAAAGCCCATCAAGGAAACAAAACAAACTGCTGGGGTCAGGGACCATTTTAACTAGCACAACCTGGCCTCATAGGAGGATGTATCACCAGAGCCTTCAGCTGAAACACCCTGAAACTCTCAGGGCAGGAATCACCTCCGTTCTGTGCCAAGGTGGCACGTGGGGCCTAACTCTCGCATGGGTCTCTCAGCAATAGAAGATCCCTCTCCCTTCTCTCTTTCATTATGAGTATCAACAGGGTTTAGGGGAAAGAAATCACTAAGACACTCCCCAAAGAGGGAGGAAGGAAGGAACTTTAGAAAGAATCCAGA
>NW_010267548.1:0-15008 GCF_000690775.1 Eurypyga helias
GGCGGGCGGCTACTGCTAGCACGAGGGGAAAGTAGCCAGAAGAGCAGCTTCCCACTGGCACCCCGTCCTTCTTACTGGCACCGGTGGCAAAGGGAACACCTCAAGTCAGCTCAAAACTGATAAGAAAATAAGGCTTTTTAAGCTTTCTTATGAAGGAAACCTTCAGAAGGGCTTTTACCTGCCTGGAATTTGTGTTCAAAAGCATCGTTTCTATGCTGTTCATCGTTGCATTGAAACAATCAAGCCAAAGGAAGTAAGTCCTATGCTAGGTATTGACAGGTCACCTTCAGCACATCAGCAACTTGATACAGAGCCTTGGGGATTCACCTCCGTAACAAGTTGCCTGACTACATAACTATTTAGTGACAAAACATGAAGTCCTTTTAACGCTTTATTGATTCTAACACAGCTAAAACCCAGCAGATTTCAAAGCTCAGCCTCTGGGTTTTATGGTTGTTGCTTGTTTGGTTGGGTTTGGGGTTGGTTTTTTTGGGGGGGTATGTGGCTTATTTTTAAACCAAATAGAATGTTCAACACTTCTTATGCAATTTATGCAGCTGAAGTTCTGTACTCACATCTCAATATGGTCACAGATAGGGCTGTTGAGAAACAGGCTAATTTTTTGTTAGAACTCCAGTTGGACAAACTTAGAACTTCTGTATGCAGAAGAGTTCTCCTGTCTAAAAACAGAAGTTCCCTAGAAATAAAAAACCAAAACATCCCACAGACCTTGTTCCAGAAAACACAGGTAGTTCAAAAGCAGACCTTGCTCCATATTCATGACTGATGAGGCTGGAGCCCTGCCTTTTCACCAGGTGCCTAGATGTGTGCAGGAAATAACAAATACAATACTTCTAAACAAAAGTTACACTTTGTAGCTTCTCCATTAAACTAGTTCATTAAAAAAAAAAAAAAAAACCCAAACCCAAACTCACTCTACTACCAGCTCTGCATTCCTGTGTCTTCTTACAGCAACAATTGCTCTTATTTACACTCACAGAATAGCCAAGCAATCAAGCTACATATGGGGGAGGAGGTGGAGTGAGGAACTGGTAACAGCCAATAAATAGGAGTGAGGAGATAAGCACCTCATTAACCTGATTTATTGCCCTGGGAATTGTGACATGAAACCACAGCTTTAGACCCAGGAGAGAAGGGTTAATTCTTCAA
Source organism: Eurypyga helias (assembly GCF_000690775.1). Classification (NCBI taxonomy): domain Eukaryota; kingdom Metazoa; phylum Chordata; class Aves; order Eurypygiformes; family Eurypygidae; genus Eurypyga; species Eurypyga helias. The sequence continues at coordinate 1,171 of NW_010267548.1, forward strand.
CCAGGCTTTATAGCTCTATAAAGCAACAAAAGTAAATACAAATCAACCGTGCTCAGTGCTACAAATACATTAAATGCTCTTCTCTTACTTTGAATTACAGCAGAAGTAACAAGCATGGAGCGGAAAACAAGAATATTTTATTTGTGATGGTCAGAATAAAAGGTTTTCTGGAGTATTCTTGGACACCTCCCAGAGTGAGGAGAAAAAAAAAAAACTTTGGGGATGTTTCCCAGCATGTGTTTATACTCAGCCTTTTTCCCTACTTCGTACTTAGTTGTAACAGTGATGTCCTCCAGACAAACTGAGTAGGGGCTTCACAGTCTGAAGAGAAATCCTAATAGACACCTGACCTCATGGATTCCATTTTCAATGAAGCTGCTCTCTTGTAATGAAAAAAAAAACCCCACACAAAACCAACAAAAACAACCCAAAAAAACCCCACTCCAGGCTTAAGTTTCACTTTCCATACTGCTTAGGAAGGGACCAATTTACACTGCCTACTCAGGTGGCGAGTAGTGCTGTGCAGAGGGACTTGGGGAATAAATTAGCTGGAAGGCAATATTCCAAGTAAATCCCCAAAAAGTCACTGCCAGAGAAAGTGAAACAAAAAGAGACGAGATCTGTTTAGTCAGCCCTTCTCCTATAGGGTTGAGTATTTGCTTTCGTTTGGCGTTGAAATACGCTGAAGATGAAGAACCAAAGGATGTTTAAGTACCAAGCATGGACACACATGGTCCATGCTCACTGCTGACAATCCACCTGTGGTTTGAAGCCCCAAGACGGGGTCACACTCAGCCGTGGGAGCAGTAGTGCCTTAGTAGATCAGGCAGTGCTTTGTGCCCAGCGAGATGAGCCACACTTGGGCCGTGGGCTGTCAGGGAGAAGAGATTCACCCTGCTCTCGGGAAGAGTCACCACCTCTTCTCTGGAAGCCGTGGCCTAACAAGACTGGCATGGGGTTTCTGTGAAAGCAGAAAGTGTTGCTAGCTCTCTAAAGAAACTGGATTTAAAGGCGTTTTAGGGATATGCTTACTCCACTTCACTGATCGTAGGCTAAGTAAAACTGAAAATGTGTCATGTACATGCCAAGAATATGAGTAAAACGATGCCAGACACCAGCATTACTACTCCTACTCCTGAGCAGTGCTATGGTACTCAAGACAAGGCTTCTTCATCCTGGTAAACTTACCACACTTGTAATAGAAATGATGTTATTGATATAAAATACTTCGAGTTCCAATAAGCTACTTCAGTTACATCAGGATTCAGAGCCTGATGTAACGTGTTGCCTTGCTTTGAGTTACCGTGTAAAACCTGGCTAACACAATCCACTGCCAAGAGGTGGTCAGGGCTGTCAGTTTAGGCTTCTTTCTCAGAAAAGAAGGGGGGGATGAATCCTGCTTTACTATAAAGCGGAATAGCGCAGGGGGAGTTTGCTGAACGCTTTGTTCTTGTTTCCCAGTGACTGCTCTGCACCACATCACCTAAGCAATTACTTCTTCACAGCTGCTGGGAAAACAGTCTGTGCTTTGATTTCCTTTTCCCTGAACGCGTCTCATGAATAGAATCATTGTATCACAGAATGGTTTGGGTTGGAAGGGACCTTAAAGATCATCTAGTTCCAATGTCTGTTGTGCTGGCATTGCTGGACTACCAAGATGTGCTGCAAGGTGATTTCCAGTCCTGTTGTGAGTAAATGTGAATCTTAGTTGTCTAGGATGTAGGAACGAATGTGGACAATTAATGTTCAGGCACTTGGTTCCAGAGCAGAGGCATAGCCCCAGGGACTGACAAGTTGCTGTAGCTGTAACCTGAAGAACTGTGTTGGGAGACGAAATGCAGCCCCACCATGACTACTGACTTCCAGCATCACAGCACTCCGAGGCTGGTGAACACCAGGACTTGGAAGACGAAAGCATCTGAGACAAATTTCAGGGAGCTTAGTACCTAACCACTGAAATACTTACAGCCATGTCAGTACATGCCATGAGTCTCTTTGTCTCCCTTGGCATTTTGTATCTCGTTGGGATATGGTTTTTCACAAAGGAGGGGGATAACAGGTATTTTTGTGAGTTTGTTTTCCATAACTCTGATGTAACATAAGAATAACCCGTCTGCCCTTTTTAATCTTTTGCTCTTCAATATTCCCCTCCCCCAAGATGGTTTTTCTTTAGGACAGACACCTGGCATATGAATGACTAGACCCCGACATAATTGTCTTAAAGGCACTTTTGTCAGTGGCGAGGTAAAATTCCAATCTGCAGGTTGCAATTTCAAGAGTAATTTAGGTGACGTTTGGATTTTTAAACTCCTGTCTTTCACTGGCTGTCTTTCACTGGCTGTCTTTCACTGGCCTTGAAGCAACTCAGTGCTGTGGAGCTGATCCTAAAATCGTACCCCATTTCAGCCTCAATCTGTCATAGTTTCTGCAAGTGCATCGTAACATTTCTATCCCAGTATTTCAGGAGGCTTTGCCTGTAAGTGTAAGCAGTTATTTAGGGAGAGCTTCTTAATTCACTGTGAAGGAGCAAGGAGTGTCATTATAGACTTGGCTTTTTCTTATGAGTTCTTTTTGAACTGGAATAGAACACAGACTGCTGCAGAAAAAAGTTTATTTAATGTTTCACTAACAAACTACGATTACAGGAATAAGGTTTTTGCTGGTTTATTATTCCAGTTACATGTGAAGCCAGATAAGGACTTTTCAGAACAGCCTAGGGCTTAACAATCAACTTGTGACAACAGTGAGAAACATACAGCCATCCCAAATGTAATGCTGGACACCTTATGCACTCACATACATGATGTCTCTATGGGCAACACCGAGCTTAATGCATGTGAATGCGAGGTGCAGTACAGAATCAGCTCCTTTACTTGGTGAGGGTTTCTTCTATGTAGAAAAAAGACTACCGGTGTGAAAGAAGGAATGAGTCCCTAGCTAAGGCCCTGCTCCAGTGACTGAGTCACCTTCATAGAATTTCTTGAAGCTCTAAATGCAAAATGAGGAACAAGGAAAGAAATTCGAGCCAACTTGGGCTTTTTTTAATCAATGGAACTGGGAGCAGGGCTGGAAGAAGGCAGAGATAACAGTAAATAAGATGGGAAGTGAAACACCAGAGGAGTGTCCCAGAAGAGTTATCTATTCCTGGCACAGACTGACAACTTTGCAAACACTTCGGGGAAGCATCATCTTTTGATCTTCTCTAAATGTGCATGAAAACTAGAAGCTTGCAGCTGTCAAAGGTCTAGAAGGGTCTAGAATGCCCAGCTGTAAAGTAACTCTGAAATCTGAGTTCTTGGTCTCATCCCTCACTGTTTCTCTCAAATAGGATTGCATAACAGCCTTCTAATAATGGCACAAATGCTGCTAATGCGGTTGAAGGGTCTTGTATAAAGGCTGAGCAGAGGCTTGCTTTTGGCTGCTCTGGGAGGGAAGTACAAAAAAAAAAAATGTCGGATGAAGACTGATGGAAGACTGTCAAAAAGACCAGTAGCTGCCCTTGGGAGATGGCACTAAATGATGTTGAAAACAATATGGAGAGGCAAGTTGGCATTACTCTGGGAGCTGGTATTTTGGACACTGTCATCCAGGTACTATGGTGCTATACATGCATTTTTGATAGGAACACTGCGTGTGACAAGGCTTTAGTGGAGCAGTGGATTGAGCTAATCTGCGTAGCAGGATGCTGGCGTCAGAACTGCTTGAACGTTCTTCATCTCCCCACGGTAGAGGAATGGGAAGGTTGTGGTGTAGCACTTGTCCCTGTTGTAGGTGTAGCAGGTTTCGGGTTCATTGCAGGAATTGCTCTGCTGGGCCTGGTATATCTCACCACCCAGCTCAATTTCCACAGGATCGCATCTTTGGCAGCTAGAAGAGATGGAGAATAGAAGAAGTGTTAAGTGTTGTGATGAAAAGATGCCCCTGGTGAAACCTAAACCTTCCTTGCTGATGTGCAGGTGTGGCTAGGACAGCACTCTGGCCTTTCTAGGTTTTACATAGGAAGTCCCAGGCAGATGCTTTTAGCGTTGTCATATTGCTATTGGCAAGACTGGTCACTAAAAGGGAGGGTTAAACAGGCAATGTGTAATTTGCTGATATTTAAGACAGTCGAGATGAACAGGGGTCAGAATGAAACATTGCCTGGAAACGTGAGACCTTTTTGTGTGAATGGATCATGGAGGTAATTTCTTGGTTTGCAACAGAACATGAAAGCTAGGCTCCATGGGGAAAACCTTCCTCTGTGACTCTGCCTCACTCCCTGTACTGGCCTTCAAGCATGTTTTTGAGCTGCAATGGGCAATGCTGCAGGGGAGGTTGAGTCTTAGGAAATTCACTTAGTAAATGAAGTTACTTACAGTTCGGTCATGCGGTAGACAAAAGTGGTTCTGAGTGGGGAGGTGGGGTCAGAGATGTTCTCTCGAGCCTTCAGGGGCACTCTGCAAAGGAGGGAAGAGAATAACTCTCACGAAAACTGCTTATTCAACAGGGGATTACTCTGCTGTGAAAAATCCTCAACTCATTCTTCAGTTACTTCTGTTTCGACCCCTCTCCATAGCCAAGCCCAGGAATGGCAGATCTTGGCCCTTCGGTGCCCTTAAAGGCACCAACCCTCCCTGAGAGGACAGCAGCAATTTCTGAATGTGCCACTTCTGAGGTGACAGTGCTGATAATGCTTTTCTTTTAAACTCTGAGCTGGCAGATGCCTGAGAGACTTGCAGGACATAGGCAGAGATGTTTAATTAGTGTTTCTCCTGTTGTGAGCTCTTCCAGAACTCCTGCAGCTCTGAGTCTGAAGTTGGTCCATGTTTCCTTACATGCTTCTGTAAGGTTTGTGCGAAGAAAAAGGAGAAAATCCTACTCTTGAACTGAGGTCTACCTCACAGGACTAACCTTTTCTGATAGTTTAGGCATTAACTGGTTTTCCCGTCCTACAAAATGGGAATATTTCAGGATACCACAGAAAGCAGCCCACGGGAAAAGCAGTTCAGTTCATCAATGCCAGGACATAGGAAACCGTGCAAAGAAAAGGGAACTCCTGTGACATCTCCTGTTCAATGTTTGCCACTTACAGGATGCGGATGTTTCTCTCCAGGATTTCTTCTTCGGGGTTTTCCTTGGAGCGGACAAACTTCGCTGTCACTGTTACACACTGACACTTGTTATTGACCAGCACGTGCTCCTTATCCTCAGGGTCCCTTGGAAAACCTGCAAGCACAGGATACACAATCCCAGGGTAAAGAAGGAAAACCTTGAAACCTGCCCTAGCAGAAAGCCAAGCGATGTGAATGTCAGAAGCGCGCCATTAAGGCATCTGGATTGATTAAAGTCCAAGTTGCAAGAGGGCGAATGAGCCTGTTGGCCAAGAGGAGTTCAGCTGTTGACACCATGCTTCTGTATGTGGAGGTGATGGGACCGGGAAGGCGAAAACGATGAACCCAGACGCTGTGTGGCTGGTGAGAGGCAAACATGCAGGGGTTTCTCGTGAAATGGGAAGAAAGTCCCCTTGCAAGCCTCGAGCTGTACCTATCAATTAAAGTGCTGTTTTTACCATAAGGGGTAGTTTGTACCTGGCCTCTAAATAACCGTGTCTGACCTTTCCAATGTGGCAGAAGTATCCGTTGCCCTGGAGCAGTATATTGTCCTTCAGGTCCCTGAGGGAAGAGATGCCAAAAAGCACTACAGGACCCAGGAAGAAGGCAGCCTGCTGACCTGACAGTGAAAGGCAAATGGCCCTTGTGATGCTTGTGGCTTGCAGGGTAAACTGCAGTACTCATTTTCTTACTCAAATAGAGAAGAGCCAGCTTGGGTATGCCTCCTGAACTTGCTATTCAATATGAAACTCAGTCAAAACAGGGTAAAACATCTCATCTGTCACCCTGGGGCTTTTTGAACGTTCATGGTGGCATGCAATGCCTTCTTACTGTGCAAGTAGATGGATTTACAGTAGCTTGTTCTTTGCTAGTTGGTTTTCCCCAGCCCAGAGCCCCTGGTCTCTTCACCCATAACAAGCCAGCCTTGCTTTTATATGCACATACAGTCATACCCTTCTTAAGTGGTTGTTTTTACACCCCTCTCTGTTTCTAAAGGCTGTTAAAATCAAGTTCACATCCATTGCTTTGCAGCATCACTCTTCCTACAGCACCTTCAGCCTGCTTAGAAGTACCAAACCCAGTGATTTTTGTAAGATGGGGATAGTTTATATTGGGCTGAGATGGAGGTCAGTTCTGAGGACTTGCCTACTCTGCTTGTCCCTTGGTTTAACCATGGAGAGAAAGAAGAAACAGGCCGAAAACATCTGTGTTTGTCACGATATGGAGGATTTCAGAGTCACTTTGACTTAAAAGCTTTGGTCCTAACAGCTGGACTCTGAGTTATCAAAGCATGGATCAGTAAGGAAGCAGACACACACATTGCATTAAGCTCATGTTTCAAGCCTGAACAAGGACAGGCCCTCTGCAGGACTGATTGGCAGAGCCCCCAGGTACTAGTCCATACACTGTAATGCAAATAGCATTCCAGAATTCTGCAGAGCATCCAGCACAACTGGCCGTGGAGTCTCAGTCCAGCCATACTTCTGACTGCGTTGTGCCCCACCGAGGCAGAAATACATAATCGTGTCAGACACACGGAGATGGTAATTATTTGGAGTTTAATGGTGCTTGTCTCTTTGTACCCCTTATTCCAGTCTCTTTGCTCTGTATCCTTCCCCTCTGCCAACTCATCACTCAACGTGAACGTTTCCCTCTGAAGCAGAAGCTTACTACAAAAAACTCCTCAGTCTTTGCCTCCTTGAGTCTTGGCCTTTCTATTGTCTTGCAGAAAGCCTCCAGCTTCTTGTCCTTCACACATACCTTCCTCTAGCTTCTGTCACTGTTTTCCATCTCATGTTGCGTGCAATCCTTTCTAGTGCAATTCTTTCTAAGCTCTTAACCCAAAGCCAATATTCAAGTCAGATCCTATTGGCTTTGGGACTTGTCCCAAACCCTTTGGAGAAGGCTTTAATTCATCTTCTAAAAATATATTAACACACTCTTTTAAGAACATGAGGACTTTTTGACTGTACTGTAAAAATACCATCCTGATTTAATTCCTTGTGCAATACTCTTGGCCTCAGAAACCATAAAGGTTGCAGGTACGCCGTATATTTTTTTCACGTAAAATTACAAAGCCCATAAAAAGATAGTTTTATCAGCAATACTTCCACGTATCACCCGGTAAAGTCCCTTTGGGGAGAAGGTAGTTAAATACAAAATTTCCTAATGCCCTTCTAAATGTCTGCAGGCTGGATTTTTCTCGGGGGCGTGATTTACTGCAATTCACTGCAAAATTCCCTCTCTCCTCAACACCCACACAGATATTTTGGACAAAATTTCTCATTTTCCAGTGCTGGGTTGTCCTGTAACACACTGTGAAGCCCCACAGAATCCAGCTGCAGAATAGCGAAGAGGTAAATGCATTCCAAAAGTATATGTTCAACCTCTCTGCAGGTCCAAGTGGCTACTTTAATAAAGTAGGAGGAGGTTCAATTAGCCCCAAAATAGATTCATTTCAAACAGCGTTCCTGTAGGTGTAGGTAACTCTCATTTACCTTCCCCTCGAAGCTGCCTATGTATGGCCTCAAGCCATGGATCTGAATGGAAAAACCAGGCTGGGCTCTGTGTTGAACCGATACATTTTCCACTTTTTCAGCCACACAGATGATACAGCCGGTCACTTTTCATAGGAAGCAGTACTTTCCAAGGACCTGCCTAGAGAGGCACTAGGATGCCCTTTCCCATAGATTGGAGGAAATGCTGTTGTCTGTGCTGTTGGGATAGTTATCCTTGAGCACCAATTTAATCCTGCGGACCAGATCCACCATGGGAATGGGGATGACTTCAGACTGTCATACAGGGAGCTGGCATTAGTGCAGTCACTACATGTTACCCGTGAGCCACACCGGGGATCTGCTGGGGTGACAGTCTGATCTCAGCCTAAACCAAGAGTCTCCAGAAATTCAGTGGAGTTACATGATAAACTCCAGTTTAATCAGAAATAGGTTGGCCGTAGCCATGGCGGGATTACCAGGACGATTCAAACATGCATGTTTGTTGTTCAGAAACCCAATCAAAAACAGCTAATCAAAGGCTTACATTTGCAACTAGTCATCACTTTTTTAGCCTCAAGGCAGCAACTAAAACCCATAGCTCTGTCCCAGCACCACTGAAGCGTGACTGGTTGAGCAGGCTTTGAGGTTTGATTTTTGACTGTTAAAGTTATTAACGGCCAATTACACAAAACCTCTCACGGATATCTTCAGCATAATTTCCCACGCTCTGCATTTCTCACCTACCTGCCACGAGGACAAACCCCAGGGAGACGGCCAAGGCCATGCACAGCAACAAAGAGCTCTTCATCTTGCCTTCCCTTCTTTTGAAGAACACGAGTGGAGAGCCTGTCTCTGCCTATAAGGGCGTGTGCAAATGATACAGCTATTTGTTTCCTAAAATAAACAGCCCAGTCGGCTAGCACCGACAGTGTGGAAAATGTGGCTGGGGACTGAAACCAGGCATGGTTAATGCACAAAGCCCTTTGGCTTTCGAAGGTGAGGGGAGCAGGGGGTTGCGCTATTACTGTGCATTTCTGTTCTGGTCATCGCCAGCACACAGTGAAGCTGTTGGGTGCAAGGGAGTGCAAAACCACCCTGGACCTTAGGGGCATCTTGCCCTCGGGGCCAGTGGCGCTCTCCCACCTGGGCATGAGGAGCGGGAGCTAAGAAAGTGTCCAGGTAGCCAAGGGGCTACAGCTCTGTCTCCTAGTTTTGAGAAACCGGCCTAAAGATCGCTTGACTCACACAGGCTTCAAGATCAGAGTCCTGTTTGCACCACATTTTGTGCAAACCCGTATTAAGGGCTCGACCTGCCCCCCGAGAGCTTGCAGTCAAAGCAGACAAGAAGAGAGAGGGGAGGGGTGAAAGAGGTAAAGCAACAGCAGGTCTGCGGCAAAGCTTCCAGCTCTGCACGCTGCATCCAGGAGTTTCTTTAAGAATGGAAAAGGGACGCCATGGGACTTGTGGTTTATGAAAGGTTCTGAGTCAGGTCCCAGACAAACTGAGGTACTGGGCAAGCAGATGTTTCCTGAAGGAGGGGAGTACTGGAGAGGACCTGGGATGTTTTTTGTCCCAGGTTTGGGATCGCTTGTGTAACTGATAAACAAACGTTGCACCGTAACCTGCCATGACCAGAGCTGTCTCTGTAGCGTATGTGCGTGTCTGGTGCAGAAAAGGCCCCTTTTTAAGGGAAGCCCCGTCTCAGCAACGGCCTCCAAACACCTACGCCTGGGGACAAACGGGGAGGCAGAGCCGAGCAGGGTGCTGGCAGGCCCATCCTCAGCCAGGGTTATTGTGTCCATGTTGCCTGAATTTTTTCTACCTCCGATGTATGTTTTTCCCGGTTAACGTTAGCAGCACAGGGTAAGGCTCCCTGTGTCCTCCAGCTTTTCCCTACGCAGCAGAGCAGCAGCCCTGTGACCAGCGGCAGGCTTCTCCCATGCCACCCTTGGCTCAGTCCGGGTCGGTTGCTCTTGCCGGGCTCTCAAGGGGCTGAAGTCAGTACTGCCAGGCACTGCAGTTCCTGAGGGCAGCCTGTCACCTTCCAGGCCATCTGCCCTTTCTTCAGACCCCACTGGCTGCATCCCAGACCCTGGAGCTCTTCAAAGACCCCCGAGTCTGTGTCCTGAGCCTTTTCTCCCAGCACAAACCTCTCATCCAGCAGCTGCATGATGCAATGAGCTTTTGTGTTGCATCAGCAGCACTGACACCACTGCTTCCCTGGGAGGTGGTGAGGGATGATGGGTGCAAGTCCAGCTTGTACCAGAGCATCAGGTTATGCCATAAGTGTTCTTTAAAAAACTTGTTTTCTCACTAGGGGTCTATCTTTTTTTGGCTTTGTTTCTTTTCCCCCTCCCCAGAGAGCATCGCCAAGGAGTTTTATGTGGATGTCTCTTCCACGGCAGCAGTGAGAGGTTCCCTGTGCCCCATCTTTTGCAGGAGTTTAAAAATAAACCTGGCTAACCACAGGGGGTTAGGGGTGTCTATCTAAAGCACTGTTTGTTTCAGCCACCTGTTTTGTAACAAAATGAGACTTGAAATATGTAAGAAAGGGGACACAGGCAGCAGAAGAAAGCACATGCAAAAGAGGCTGGTTCTGGCCTGTTTTGCCAAACTGCACTGATAAAAGTATGGCACTGGTAAAATCCAAGCAGAGGCATCCACGAGAATTTTCAAACCCGAAGGGAGAGACCAAGCAGAGTTATGTTCTGTGTGATTCTATTGATGAGGGTAGTTTTCCCTGCCTGCCAGTGCTCAGCGTATCTCAATTTCAGTTGCTAAATCTACATGTCTGCAAACAGTCCCTGTGGTCTGTATGTGGTGGCATGAGCGCTAGTTTTGGTCCCGTTCAAGCCCACCTGCATGTCTGAGGATTTCTATCTAAATTGCAAGCTCTTTAGAGGAAGGTTTGTTTTATGCAGTTACTTTTATGGACTGTTCCCTTTTTACTGTGTGATACTGTGAATTACCTGAAAATTATCTGGGGAAGCAGGTGTTAAACTGTGGCAGTTTGGCAAGGGGCTGGCAAGCCATCACTCCAGGCTGCAATTCTGGGCTGAGTGGGGAGCTAGACTCCCAACTTCACTGCAAGGCAGAGGCTAGCGGAGGAATAATTGAGAATTTGAAAAGAAACCATAGAATCATAGAATCACAGAGTGGTTAGGGTTGGAAGGCACCTTAAAGCCCATCTAGTGCCAACCCCCCTGCCATGGGGGGGGACCCCCTCCCCTAGACCAGGTTGCTCAAAGCCTCATCCAGCCTGGCCTTGAACACTTCCAGGGATGGGGCATCCACAGCTTCTCTGGGCAACCTGCGCCAGTGACTCAGCACCCTTTCCGTTAAGAACTTTTTCCTGATAATCCAACCTAAACCCCCCCACTTTCAATTTAAACCCGGTACCCCTTGTCCTGTCACTACAGGCCCTTGTAACAAGTCCCCCCCAGCTTCCTTGTAGGCCCTTCAGGCACTGGAAGGTGCTATAAGGACTCCCCGGAGCCTTCTCTTCTCCAGGCTGAACAAGCCCATCCCGTGCAGCCTGTCCCCATAGCAGAGGGGCTCCAGCCCTCGGAGCATCTTCGTGGCCTCCTCTGGACTCACTCCCACCAGTCTATATCCTTCTGATGTTGTGGGTTCCACAGCTGGACACAGAACTCCAGGTGGGGTCTCACAAGAGCGGAGTAGAGGGGGAGAGTAGAGGAGTAGAGATGGGAAGTAGTCCTGCAGTCTCAGTCTCCTTTCACTTGTCCTGTGCCTCCAGTTGGCCCTGGACATGCTGAACTTGGATTCCCCAGGTAAGAAGGTGGGCAGGTGCCGGGATGAAGTGAGGCAAAATAGTTGTGCCTTTGTGTGTCCTTGCAACGTGGGTGAGGAGCGGAGAGGAGGACACCTTTACCAGGGCACAGGGCATCTCCAGATAACACACCATCCACTAGCAGTCTGTCCTACAGCTTTCTCCTTGTTTCTCACCCAGAAGCAAGGAAAACGGTGGATTAAAACAGACCTGCAGTGGTCACGGGTGATGGGTAGTGGGGATTCTGCTGATGCTGGCAGCAAACCACTGTGGTTTGGCTTGAGAAATTCCTAATAACTCCAGTGTGAGTTAGTACATGCAGTTCATCTCCAGCTTCACCAGAAGTGGATGATGTTTCCAGCAAGTCCCCAAGAAGGTTCAAATGTCTGTAGGTGCTATTTCTTTTCTGCTCTTGGAAATTAACCTTGGATTGAGAGACAACGTGTTAAATCCATTTAAATCAATGAAAGTCCCAGTGGAAGTTGATCTGTTGTTAAGGCTCTGCATTTTGAAAAGGCAGACCTTAAAAAAATGAGGGTGCTACACTGAGGGAATGCAGTGAGTGCAACAGAAAACATCAGGGTCAGGGACACGTTAAAGGCCTGGGTTTCCGCAAGTCGCACTGGCAAACATTATCTGGAACTTTAACCACGCCAGAATTGGCTGCAGGCTTCTCTGGATGGACTCACACAGAAACCAGTGCAATTGAGCAGCAAGATTACCAAGCCTGATCGGCAGAGCTGGCTGTATTTTAGCGGCCATCTAGCATAAAGCGAAAATTTCCGCTGAGATGTGGCTAACAAATGAAATGAATGTCTCACCAAACCAGGTGTGGTGGGTTGGCCCTGGCTGAAGGCCCGGTGCCCACCAAAGCTGCTCTATCACTGCCCTCCTCAGCTGGGCAGGGGAGAGGGAACATGATGAAAGGCTCGTGGGTCGAGATAAGGACAGGGAAGGATTATTCAGCAATTAACGTCACAGGCAAAACAGACTCAGCTTGGGGAAAAAATCAAGTTAATTTATCATCAGAATCAGAATAAAGAGAACTAAACCAAAATCTTAAAACACCTTCCACCCACCCCTCCCTTCTTCCCGGGCTCAAATTTGCTCCCACTTTTCTCTACCTCCTCCCCCCGAGCAGCAGAGGGAGATGGGGAATGGAGGTTGGGGGCACACACTGTCTCTCTCAGTTTCTCTACCTTCTCCTCAGGCTGCAGGTGGGTCTCTGCTCCCCCATGACCCTCCATGGCTGCAGGACACAGCCGGCCTCACCATGGGCTGCACCACGGGTTGCCAGGGATTCTCTGGTCTGGTGCCTGGAGCACCTCCTCCCCTCCTTCTCCACTGACCTGGGGCTCTGCAGAGCTCTCTCTCACATCTTGTTCATTCTCTGTGAAATCTCTCCTCTTCTGTTTTTGGGTTTTTTTCCACCCTTCTTAAACATGTTATTCCAGAGGCGTTGACTCTTGCTGATGGGCTTGGCCGTGGCCGGCGGCGGGTCTTGGAGCCGGCTGGCATTGGCTCTGTCAGGCATAGGGAGGCTTCCAGCAGCTTCTCACAGAAGCCACCCCTGTAGCCCCCCACTACCAAAACCTTGTCACACAAACCCAACGCACTGAGTTATTCTTTTTGCTTTTTCTTACACAGGCCTGCATCCAGGGGAGGTGATAACTGAAAACTGGCACACACAGATTCGGAAAAGGTGTCTTAGTCTGAGGCAAAACTTATCTTTGGTGCAAGAGCACACACAGATAATTGTGACCCAGAGGTGACTACGTGGAGCAGCTGAACATGTCAGAAAAAAGGCTCATGAGTGAGACTTGTCTACCATCAGATCCAGCAGACTCCAAATGAATCACCAAAACGTGAGTAGAGTTGTGCACCCCGCAGCTCTGTTTCAGTTAACTTTAATATTTTCTTGGCATGTCTTTTTCCACAGGAAGGTGGACAGGAGTATTTATAAATAGAACAGCACCTGTTCTGCGGTGAGAAAAAACCACCTGGGCTGGTTCTATGCAGAACTCCTCTTACGGGAACCTGTGGCTGCTTAATTTACCAGGCTCTGGGTTTCTGAGCTCGGACTAAACTAATTACTGCGTCTCTCTCTGCTTTCGTGGCACAGCTGCCTGGCCTGCATTTCTTAAAAACAGGCTGCTTCCATGTGGCTCAGTCTCGCTGCGATTTTCCCTGTGGGAAGGTGGGAGGCTGGGCTGGGCGCTCTGTGACGGGCAGCAGACACAAGCAAAGATACAGGGTGAGAATGCAAACGTGAGTGAATAGATGTTGCCTTAAACACCCTCCCGACGAGGGGTCCCTGGCTGCTGAAAATCCGAGTCGCTCCGTCACGAACGCCCTGGGCCCATCTAGGGATGGGTGCAAAAGGACCAATCCAAGGAGCACGGAGGACGGCGAAGCAGCGGCAGCCCAGCTTTGCAGCCTGCCTCCGCCTTACAGCCTGAA
>NW_010267548.1:15026-15661 GCF_000690775.1 Eurypyga helias
CTGGCTCCTGCCAGGAGATGCCTGTATCCCTGACCAGATGCTGCTTGGCAAAGGGAAGCACTCACAAGAGTTAATATGTGTACTGCAGATGCATCCAGGGAGGTTTTCAAATACCTCTTTTTCTCCCCGAAACTTTGGTCTGGTTGCAGGGAACCGAGTAACGAGAAGTTTGGGTTAAGAAGCGGCCACGTGTCAGGTGCGCTATCGTGCCTTTTATTTCGCTGGTTGTTGTAAGATTAAGGAGACAGCAGTTGTGTGCCTCCTTTTGGCTGAAGAAACCCGTCCCCAAGGAGGAAAACTGGCTGTCTCCATCCTAGCGGATGAGCATCTCATCCCACAGCACCTCATCCATCGGCATCCATTGCCCACAGCCACCATGGTTGCCAAGGCCCCTTGCCCAGCGGCTGCCCACGCCACGCCGCTCGTATGGGTCTGCCCTACTCTGCTACAAATGTGACAGCAGAAAAAAATGCGATTTCGCTCCCGACCCGCAGGGAGTTCACCCATAAATCAGCAGCTTAACGGACAGGGACCAACCGGGCCCTGCAGCCGGGTGTCCCCGGGCTGCTTTCCAAGCGCACAACCGCTGCAGGGAGCGCTTTCGGGGGCCGAGGGCCCGGCAGGGCCGCTCCCCG
>NW_010267549.1:0-31715 GCF_000690775.1 Eurypyga helias
GACGAGGTGCTGAGGGACACGGGTCCGTGACCTTGGCAGTGCTGGGTCAACGGTTGGACTTGGTGATTCTGAAAGTCTTTTCCAACCTAAAAGATTCCGTTATTCAATGAATGGTGTGGGCTGGCAGGGCTGGGCTTCCCTCCACTCTGCCTTCTGTGGGACAGGGGATGATGTGCTGTCCTTGTGGTGTCGGCAGCACCGTGTGCCACTCGGATGTGCTGTGCCTAAGCTCCCTGTGCCCATGGCCTGAGGTGCTGTGGGGAGGATGTTGATGTGCTGTCCTTGCGGTGTCAGCAGCACCGTGTGCCTAAGCTCCCTGTGCCCGTGGCCTGAGGTGCTGTGGGGAGGATGCAAGGAGAGGACGATGCTGATGGGGTTAATGGGGTCTCACCTGCCTGGTGGTATCTGGCCTGGCATCCCCAGCTGTGGCTTAGAAAGCCCTTCCCGGAAAAACAGTGAGGAGCCTTGCACCAGGGAGCTCAGTGTCTCCTCACTGCCTGGAGAGTGTTTATTTTTGTCATTAAACAGCAAGCATGTGTTTCTCTTCTATCCTCCTACTTCTATAACTGCCTGCTGGGGACTTTAAATGATTTTTATTATGATATATTTCATTTATGTCTGGAGGCTCTTTCATGCTAGGGTTTGTACCAACACAGTCTTTCCTACTGAGTTTACAATCTCGGCAGACAATGGATGAGAGAAATTAAGTGTTAATGGCCCCATTTTATAGCTGGGGAATTGAGACCTGCTGTTCCTCAGTGGTTGGTCTAGGATCGTGCTAGGAATGTGTAGGCAAGCTGGGAAGGGAACTAGATCCCAAGCTTCTCCTTGTGCTGAGGCATTCAGGCCGCCGTTTCTTCAGGGCCTGTGGTGAAGAAGTGATCAGGACTCATTGAAACGGGGAGGAATTGGTTCCCAAAGCCACGCCATGCCAAGCGTTGTGCTTAGGAAAGCGAGCCCTGAGGATGGAGGCAGAGCATGGAATAGGAAGGCACCAAAGTGCCTGGAAAGCTGGTGCCAGGTCAGGGGTGGTTGGCAGAAGCCCTGGTACAGCCTAGCTTTGTGCTGCTGTCCGGAGCCTGTCAAACCTTGAGCCAACGCTTTGAAATGCTTACTTTGCAGGGAAAGCTGGTGGATGTCACTTGTCCAGAAGCACCGCGGCAGCTGCGAGTAGTGCACGTGGGAGAGGAGACACCGGAAAACGGGAGCGTGGCAGGTAAGAGATGGCGTGACCCTCTGCTCAAGCCCTGCAGCATCGCTGTATTTGCTGACTGCGTCAGGATTACCTTGACTGAAAGGAGAGCGGTGGGAGCAGGGTAGGGCCTTTCTGTGGCTGGAAGAAGAGCAGAGCAGAGATGAACAGGGTCACGCCACTCCCTGCTGCCAACCCGCTGCCGTCCTGTTCTCTCAGGAGCAGCGCCTGTGCCTGCACCTGGGTGCTTGACTGACGTCAGTGATAAAATCCATGTTTCGTGAGCGGCGGTAGGACTCAGGCTGAAAACGTGACCTTGGCTGATGTTACGGAGCGTAACCCTCAAAGGACGGTGCTGGCCTGTCCTACCGTAGGAGAGCCTGGTGTACACACAGACTAGCATTTTATTTATCATTGTATCACTCATTTCTGGGGGGCTCTGCTTGGATGTTTTTTAGAAAAGAGCTGAAATTCCTTGCCTCCTGCACGTCTCCTGGTTTTTAACAGTCTTGGGAAAATGTCTAGTGAAACATCTTTAAGGCCAAAAAGGGGTGTCTGCTTCCTCATCTGATGCACACATTCTGGTTTGCGGGGGAGAAGCGAGTTGGCAGCATCTCGGAGAACAAAATAGTGAGTGTTTTTGTGAGGGGGTGTGGGGAAACTTTCCTTGATAACAGATTTTATGTCACTATGTTTATTTCTTTAAGGTTTGGGTGGGTGGAGTGCCAGCTGTGGGCTGTATCCCTTTCAGGTAAAAGCCATCTACATAGGTGGAGCAACCTTTGTTGTTTTTGTTCATTTAACTTCTGCAGAAAGCCACAAAGAAAGGACTTCTTTTTTATGCAAACAGGAGAAAGAGGCATTACCCAGCCAACCCACATGGAGCCAGGTTTCAGTTTGCAAGAAGCCTGTTTGAAGGTGAAAGGGAGGTGGTGGCTTCTGCTGCCGGTTCATTTGGGAGCGCTGCCATGCGCCCTCCCGACTGCTTGGCTGGTGGAATCCCTCCACAGATGAGAAGGATGGTGTATCGCAGGGCCTTTTCTGGGGGCGAGCACTGGAAAACGGGTCAGGTGGAGGGGTTTTGAAGTAAGCGTTGGAAGCAGCAGTCACCCCAGTGTTAGCCTCCCTTAAAAACCCAACGCATGCAAAATTGAGTTACACCTCACACATACTGGAGGAGCACAGAGGTGTGGGCGTCACGGGAAGCACATCTAAGGGATTTGGCCGACCTACATCTTTGTTTCAGGGAATTTTCCCGAGTTTTTGCTAGAGTCCTGGCTTGGTGGGCGCAGGGTGGAGCATTTCTCAGCCTTTCCCACATGGTGTCAGCATCTCTCAAGGAGAGGGATGTGGTTGGCCCTGTTGGCTTCTGGATTACGCGGGCAGCAGCCAGAGATGAAGGGTTTGGCTGGGAAAGGCTCCCAAGAAGAGGGTGCTTTTCCATCTCCTGGGTGACTGGCGGCAAGAGGAGAGGAGGACAGCTCGGGGGGAAGGACGCAGAGGAGATCGTGCCCCTGCTTTCTTACAGAATCGCAGCTTTCTGTCTCCGCTGGCACGGATGCCGAGAGGGGACTGTGACCGTGGGCTTGTTCTGGATGTGCCGTGGTTGCTTGGCGCCCCGCCGCCCGGCTGCGCTGTCGTGTCATTCCAGAGGTTATCCCCTGGGGCCTGGGGCGGTTGCCAGCGCGTTGTGAGGATGCCTTCTGTTGCCTGTCTGTGCTTATAAGGTGTGGGTTTTGTCTGCAGGTAGCTTCCCTCGCAGGGAGGCAAAGGGAGTGTTTTCCTCTTGGTTACTCGTCCCCGAAGCTTCGTTTCACAGTGTGTTTCAGGCCATGTGCCATGACCGGCAAACTCGGGGCATGTCTGCGGGGGGAAATGCCTTGTGGGGCAGACTGGTTTTGTGTTGGTGATTAAAAAGGGCATTAATTGCCAAGCTGAAGATCACGGTTTCTGCTCGGCAGGGAGATACCTCCCTCCTTCCCAGCATGCTGTACAGGATCTGTAAGGCACGGCCAGTTGTTAGGGCCAGGAGGTGTTTTGGACACATCCCGGCTGCCCTCTGCTTCCACTTCTCCTGCCCCTCTCCCACCACACGTGTTTTGTGTTTTGTTTGTCCCTCTTTTTTGCGGGAAGGTGCGGTGTTACATGCCAGAGACATGGCCATTTTGATTGCTCCTGGCAGGCTGGCTAGCCCATGGTCCTGGGGGAGAAAGACCCTCGGAGAGGAGCAGCTCTTCTGCAGAACCGGTGTCTCCCGAATGCATCATCTCCATCCCCTCTTGTGCAGGAGGAGCAGCAGCCCTGATGCAGGGACGGCTGTCGCGGGTGGCAGGAGAGCTGCGCAGCAGAGCTGCGGTGCTGCAGGATGCTGCTCCACCAGCACGCCGGCCGAGCCAGCGCGAGGGGGCACATCCAAGGGCCGCAGCCCATGCAACGCCCCAAACACGATCCTAGCTGAGGGGGCAGGCTCTGGCAGCGCTTCAGGTCTTGCTTGTGTTGGCGTGGAGACCTTTTCTGCTGTTTGTTATCTGCAGCACGCTTCAAAACAGCCTCCGCGTCTCTGGCTGCACGCCGCTCGGCTGTTTGTTGGGTCGTGCAGGCAGCGCTGGCACGTGAGGGTTGCTCATTTGTAGACGGGTGTGGAGGCCTGCCAGAAGCTGCTGGCAATAAAGACGTTTTGATGAGTCTTGTGAGGATCTTGCCAGCTTTGCAATCCCACCCAAAGCCTTTGGAAGCCACGTCTGTTGGAGCACAGCTCTGTGACATTCAGTGTCTCCCACCCTCTGCGTGTGGTCGGGTCCAGAAGTGTTGTAGCTACCTGTGACCCTCTGGCAAGGGAGACAGGAACCGACTGCAAACGTCTTAACTTCAGAGGAGCCTCGTGCAGCTCCGGGCTGAAGGGCAGAGCTGAGCTGCAGCGTGGCAGTAGTGGCTGGCTGTGTTAGTCATCCAGAAGGAGACTTGTTTTTCCTTCTCCCCCTTCCCTGCCCTGGCACGGGGGTAGAGATTCGTTCACTGCTTGGTGTAGCCAAAACTTAGAAGGAACGTGTTATCTCTGAGGAAATCAGTCAACTCTCCCCTGAAAACATGAGCTGCTATTTGTGCAGCTCCGGCGGTGAGGTTTTGCTCCAGTGTGGGTTGAATTTTGCTGCGAGAGGCCCCGGAGTCTGAAACCGGTTCTGCTGGGAGATGCGTGCAGATGTGAGCGAGCGTGTGATCACACCTCCTTCCACCTTAACGTTCCATGGAGGGGGGCGATGCCCTGCTGAGGAGATGCAAAGCAGTGGGTGTCGTATAGAAACCTGCAAGGTCACGCTGGCTACGGGTGGCAGTTATGGCCCTAAACCAGAGAGAGCGGAGGCCTTCGGACGCGGCAGTCCCCATGTGCGGCAGGGCAGCGTGCTCCTGCTGCGGAGGGGAATATTTACTTTCCTTGTAATTACGATCGGTAAACCAGAATGCCTCCAGTGCTAGAGCGCAAGAAGGCCTGCGGGATCAGGGTCTGAGGAACTCACCTTGGTCAAACAAAGAGTTTTTTGGATGCCCGACTCAGCATCTTCATTTTCAGAGGGTTGGGTAGGAAACAGGTTGCCTTTGTTGGGTGTGTGGGATGTAAAAGCTCTAGTGTCTCTTGGAAATGAAAGCTTCAGGGAGTCTTTGGAAAAGGTACTTTGACTTGTGAGTTCTTTCTGCTTGGGAGGATTTTATTTTTTACTACCTGGTTCGTTTAGAGGATTTTAAGGGCACCCTCCTCCTTCTGTGGGGCACTTGGAGTCTGGCCGCTGTGTGAGTGTAAGGCAGGACACCGTCCCAGAGGAGCGCGGCTTTTCAGAAGCCTTCAGGGTAGGTGGGGAGTGACAAGTAGCTGTATTTGTCACTGTCCTGTCACTGCACGGGGTTCTGCAGCCTGGACAGATATCCATCTACTCTTGTTGCAAAGCCAGTGAAGCCCTCGGCACTTCAGGGGGAACATATCAGGTGGTTTCTTTTTCCTGTGTTTTTTTCGGGAGGCTTGGTTGCGTGCGTGTGGCCCTTGGGATTTTACCTCCTCTCCTCTCTCATGTTGCATAACACGAAAAATTCATACCAGCTCCCGAGGTGATGCAGAGCCTTTTCCTGAAAGGTGCTGTTGCTTTCAGTGGGTTTTAGTTTTGCTCCTACTTAAAGAAGAAGAAGCCAGAATCGAGGGGAGAAGTTCTGATTTTGGTACAGGGCGGTGTGTCTCTGCATCCTGGAAAGTCTTTTGGGCTATTTATTGCACTGGAAATTATTTGGTCTTTTCCCCTCTTGTAGGATGACTCTAGACTTTAGAATTGTCCTTCAGTCTCAGAAATTTCCCAGTAAACCACATCATCACTCAAGAATTTGGGGTTTGTGCGACAGCGCTCATCAGCAAGGAAAGGAGAGCAAATATCTGCTTGCTATCTTATTTTAGACAATTGAATTAAAAAAACAAAGCGGCAGGAAGGGAAGTTAGAGTTTCGCTTCCTGCAAGCTGAAGATTTGCATGGGTTCAAAAAAAATACATGATGCCTCGATTGGCTCTGCATCTGCCCTGTGTGTGGTGGAGGTGAACCGAAAGTCTCCCTGCCTGTCAAGACCTGAGTAAGATTTTTGTAGCGAGCTGTGGCAGTGATGGGTGTTTGCTTAATATCCAGCAGATTTGACTCTGGCCTGGGAAGGACTCTTAGTTCTGTGAAGACTTGGGGTCTTACCAAAAGATGAAGGTGTGCCTCGATTGGCTCTGCATCTGCCCTGTGTGTGGTGGAGGTGAACCGAAAGTCTCCCTGCCTGTCAAGACCTGAGTAAGATTTTTGTAGCGAGCTGTGGCAGTGATGGGTGTTTGCTTAATATCCAGCAGATTTGACTCTGGCCTGGGAAGGACTCTTAGTTCTGTGAAGACTTGGGGTCTTACCAAAAGATGAAGGTGAAAAATAACTTCCAGCACAGCTTGAAGATAGGGGAGTCTGCTGCCCAGAGCTGTGTGTGTCCTTGAAAACTCACGCTTTCTGCAAAATCTGAGCACATGAGGCCTTTTTTGTTTCAGGAGAGGGTGGTAAGGCTCCCGGCCGTGGTACTGCTGATGCAAAGTGACATTTTACCCGTTTTAGTGCTTGGGGACGAAGCGCAGCATTGACTCAGGTCACTGAGGAGCAGAGCTCGGGATACAACCCGTATTTTCTTGTCCGAAGTTTGAACCGTTGGATTGGACTGAGCTCCCTTTCCCCTTGCAGTGCCGCTACAGGCAATGTGCAGACGCTGGAGCTGCCTTGGCCGTGTAGCCTTTGGGTGGAATTGCTCAGTGCCAGCCTGGAGGTTCCTGCAGAACAAAGGGGCATTCAAGCAGGAAAAGGCCTGGCAGAGAGCAAATATTGTTAGGTAATACTTTTTTTTTCTTTTCTTCTTCTCTAGTCAGCTGCTGCCTTTATTTCATCTTCTTCCCTCTTACCTCTTCGTGCTGTGCTTCGGCTATTAATATTAGGTCCCCACAAGGAATAAACTGCCCATTTGAGGAAGCGTGTCTAAGAACTGAGCAAAACCTTGTTCAGATCCCATCCCTCTGTGCATCTTCTGTTTTTATGGTCAGCCACATCCCCAGGGAGAGGGTTATTCATTACGTTAGACATCCATCATCCCTTTTCCAGGCCCCTGAAGCACCCTCTCACCACACTGGGGTTGTAAGGTGGTCTGGCAGTGAACTGTGCTCTCACTAAATGCAACATGCTGTGGTTTATCTACTTATTTTTCCTCATATTCCACCTCCGTGTTCTTGGCCTGTCCTTTGTGCCAATAGTAGGCTCTGAGCTGGTCCTGCCTTCAGCTAAGCCATAAAAAATCTGTTTTCCAGACTGGTCAGGCCCTTTGATTCACTGGAGGTCGTGAAGCTGCTTGTGGTGGTACAAACAAGGGGCAGCTGGGGCTTAAGTTTCCCCAGATCCATCTCACAGTGGCTCAGGTAGGAGGGGAGCAATCCCCTCGTTGAGTGGAATCCCACTACTGGCCCCTTTGGGAGAGGCTGATGCCCCCTTGGAAGGTGGCCCCCAGGCAGGGCAGCTCTGCTGACAAGCTTGGGGGGGGAAGATCCTTGGCCATGTAAGAAGTTCTCCCTCAAGATCTGACACCTCCACCCCCAAAACAGGAATTTGGGTTATTTTTCCACGTAAAAGAAGATGTGGGGAGAGGAAACCATAGCCCACTCCCAGCTATTCTGATGGTTGCAGCGTGCCACCACCCTTCCTCATCACCCACGTGCATTATTTTTAGCATTTGTTTGCCTCCCTCAGCTCCAGCTCCTTCTTTCTTAGGGTGACAAGCCCTTCCCTCCCGCAGCCTCCCAGGTGGCACCCCAGCAGCCACAGCCGTGCCGGGAGAAGCTTCCCCTTCGCATTAGCCAGTTCATTCACCAGCAAGTGATGGGAAGCAGTGCCTGGGACGGCACGGGAAGGGAGGGGACAAACCAGTGCCTGCTCCGAGGTGGATGCAACTGCATTTAGAGAGGCCTCGTTCCAGTTTACTTCCCCCTAATTCCACTTTACCTCCTGCCCAGCCCAGATCTGTTTGGCACCAAAGGCTTTTCTTAAAAATACCGACTAGCCCACGTGCATAGGTAAAAATCTGGCAGGGGAGGAGTGATCAGCAGTGGTACAAGGAGGAGCCCAGGGCTCTCCTTGGAGTGATGAAGAGGTTTCCCACAAACACATGGAGAAGGGATTGCAGGAACCACCTCCCAGGGCTTCTGAGTGATGAAGAGGCTTCCCACAAACACGTGGAGAAGGGATTGCAGGAACCACCTGGGGTCCACACGACTGTGGCTGGGTGGTAGATGTCCCTCCTGTGTTTGGTGTAGTTTATTGCAGACTGGTGGCCCCTTTCTGTAATGAGGGACAGGTTTAATTGACTTCGGAAAAGGTCTAAGACTGAGGTTGATCCCAGTTTCTGAGTGATGAAGAGGCTTCCCACAAACACGTGGAGAAGGGATTGCAGGAACCACCTGGGGTCCACACGACTGTGGCTGGGTGGTAGATGTCCCTCCTGTGTTTGGTGTAGTTTATTGCAGACTGGTGGCCCCTTTCTGTAATGAGGGACAGGTTTAATTGACTTCGGAAAAGGTCTAAGACTGAGGTTGATCCCAGTTCCCCAGTGAACTGTGAGAGGAAACTTCTCTGTCTTGCTGGTGAAAGGTACTGAAATGGGTTAAATCAGTCCTAGGGATGGACCTTTTATCTGTAACAGGTTATGGGATATTTGTGGCCAGAAGTGTGTACTTGGGTGGTTGATTGGTGGGCTGAGTTTTACTGGTTTCTATTAGGGCTGTATGTTGGAGTCTCTGTTTTCTTCACATGTAGGAACTGTCCTGTTTGAAGGCTTGTCCCACAGTCTTTGCAGGGAGTTGTTAAAAGCAGGGTGGCTCTTTGCCCATCCCCAGTTGTTCCGTATGCTGTGCGCTCTCGGTCAGAGCTCCTGTTTCTGCAGGCTGCATCTCTGACACCGATGAGCTCCTGGGCTCAGGGCAGTTGAGGCTTCGAGCTGGTTGTGGTAAGTGAGACCGAATGTTTATTTTAGGAGCTGGGGTTTAGACTGTTATTATCTAGAGTTGTGTTGTGGTGCTGAGATGTTCCTTATTGCTGCTTGAACCTCTGGGCCGGATGCTGAAACTAGCCTAATACTTTCTCTCTGGGGTGAAACCATGAGCTACACGCATTGTTTAGTGAAAGCAGAAATGGTATTCAGTTTTGGCACTCAAACGTAAAGCTTCATGTCTTCTGGTTTTCATTGAGGTTCCTTCCTCTTTGATTCCATGGTTGCAATTACAACACACTTTCTGTGAAGGATATCCATTGTCCCTGTGTGCCTCGAGGCATAAATTAACTGGAGAGGTCAGGAAGATGTGTTCTGTGCACGTTAATCACACCACGTTGGCCTGTTTGAGTTGCAGGGCTGGACTGGATGGACAGCCCATCTCAACCAGCATGGTAATCACTCCTCTTTCCTGGTACGTAGGTGTTCTGCCTGCCAGGGCTGCGGTCACTGCCTCTCCTGGGAGCAATTTGCACGGTAACACTGTGTTTCATTACTGACGTTTTAAATTTAAAGTGAAATGTTACAACATAAAGGCTTTTCACAGAAACGTTGATAAGTAGCCATCAGGTCTACCCCATAGTGTTAAGGCAGTTGGGTTAATAATTAAAATGAAGACAATTATTTAATCTGTTGTTGGCTTGTTTACCATGTAATTCATCAACAGATGAAATAAATCAACTTTTTTTCCCTAATTAGTTTATTTTACGTGCTTGTTATCCTGCAGGGCAGTACTGGTATGAAGCTAGGTTCATCAACAAACAGCTTGCGGCGGGACCAGAAGGATGAACGACTGATACACGCAAGAAACTTCCTATGGAGGAAATAACTGGATAAACGAAGGTATTGTTTTTTTAATTGTTATAATTTATTTTCCACAAGTAGCAAAATACAGTCAGTTTTCAGACTTCAGTGGGAAATTCAAGTTAGGATCTTAGGCCAGTGTTAACGTGATTCATCTGAATAAATGGCAAAGTGGTTCTGTCTGTTAAATTAAAAAAAAAACCAACAGCAACAAAAGCCATGCACCCTGAAGTCACTGCTGCCTTGTGGAGGAGGCACCAGCTGCAGCTGTCTCGGCTGATGCTTTTAGTATCTCATCTCCATGGAAGCTGCCGTGTGTTTTCCTACTTAGAATACATCGAGTTGATAAAGACCTGAAGACTTTTCAGCTTGTGGAAGGGGAATGGCTGTTATCAAACAGGAGACAAGTACAACTGCATGTTTTGGTGAAGCATGCACCATAGGTGGATGTATTTTGCATAGTAATTTTTAGTTAAAGCAGTGTATTTTCAGGGTACATTCATGTATATATTTAATTTTTTCTGTGTAAAGCAGCTTTACATGTGTGAGTCTACATTAAGAAGATATCATTACTGATGAGGAAAACTTAAAAAGACCCTGTATTATGGGTGTTCCTTGCTCTGGCAGGGTTCTCGTTAGCAGAGTGCCTTGCCTGAGCAAGGATTGTAGGAACAAACCAAGAACAAATGACTACTCGGTGTCAGTTGTAACCCCCCGTTTCACAGGACAGAGAAGCAGCACATCTGTACACCTTACGTGGGCGTTAAACAGTTGGATGGGATTGTACTTAGGCGTAGACAGGCAGTGCGGAGCAGAATGTGAATTCCTGAATCCCAGCTTTTGGCAAAATCCCATACCCCAGAGCCAAATGGTTTAGGAAGAATTTATTTAATTATGATGGCAGCCACGTGTGGTATTAAGAAAGTATACGTGTCTTTTTAGTAAGTGTGTTTTGCCCCTCATGTCCACTGGAATGTGCCTTGCAGTGTCCCCAGAATTTCTCTGGGGCATGAGTCTGTCCAAGCCCACTCCTGCCCCGCACCAGGAGCGGCTCCTGGCCAGGGCCTTTCACCGCTGAGCCTGGCTACGGGGATCGGAGCTCACAGGTCAGCAACAAGACACACAGACGATGGCAGCAGCTCCTCCCCGGTTGGCCAGTTCCCATTATCTGTCGCTAGGAATCTCTGCTCTTCTAGTAAAAGCACCAACTGGCGTTACATTCTGGGCTTCTTTTCAAGGTCTGACTTTGCAGGAGAATCATCTGTTGTTCAGCTGCCATGTTCCTTTCAAGTAGGTGATCCTGGCAGTGATCTCCAGCACGTGACCGTCCTTTGCAGTTTAATCAAACCACAGTGAATGGCATCTGTATTAGCACTGGCACTATGAGTGGAAAACAGGTTTTCAAATAGCTTATAAGTGACATACATACCTGACTTCACAGCCAGCTGCTGAAGTCCTTCTAGAAAGATAGGTTGATTGGGAAGGGAGAAGAGAACCCACATTCTTGTTTATCTCTTGAGGTCAGCAAGCAATGGCGCGTTTGGCCCCCGCGCACGTGTGAGAATCGGCAGGCAGCGTCCGCAGCAGCCCGTAACGCTAGGTACGAGCAAGCTTCAGATCCCGGCAGACTGAAGTGGTTGGAGCATGGGCACAGCTATGTCCTGAATTCAAATGTCTTGCCTTAAGAAAGGCATACAGGTTTTCCCTGAGCGTGAATCTTTACAGTTCTGAGGGTTCAGGCACCAGTCCTATCAAACACGCTTTGTATCGAGGGAGTGAGCCAACAGTCCTTCTCGTCGGGAGTAGGGATGACACCGGGGCAGGCCGGGTGGCCGAATGGTAAAAATCTGTGTGAAGCACCTGGCTGGCTGGGTGCAGAAGTACCTGTTTCTTCGTTTAGGGTGTACACTCGGTGACTGGAAAGACGTCGGTTATTTGGAGCTTGTAACTAATTTGTCTGTGCAGAAAGTTCGAATCCGAACTGCGGTAGCTCCCCGTGCGTCAGCCTTGTGCAGGCAGATGCCCTTTTCTGAAGCTAAAGGAGACAATTTCCAGTGTGGAGCAGAATTTCTAAAGAATTCAAGTCAGCGTCGGGATGGAATAACTTGTGCTCCTTAGGATGCACATTCTTTGTAGGTGAAACACCGGATACAGGCAGAGGTGAAGTGGGATTTGTGCTTTTCCTGGCAGACATATGCGTTTGCCACAATAGTATTCGGAGTTACTGAGATGGTGTATATTACGTGTATGGATTTAGTATTAGTTATGGAAATTTCTCACTTTTCACAGGGGAAGGCAAGGCAGAGTTGTGTGCTAGGATACTTCACAGCTTATACTGTGCATTGGATTAAGCTCGGAGCCTGAGGCTGCTGGTGCTGTTTTGGCTTGACAGAGTCAGTGCAACGGGCATCATTTTTGTAGGTGTGGAAGAGCAATAGTAGTCTTGTTAAAGCAACGTTCAAAGCCACGATGATGCTCTTGGAAGTTGAGCTCTAAACCAAGCAATTCTGTTGCACAAATGTCTGTCTTGGTATGTGTCACTTTTAGGGGAAATGTTCTATTTTAAGCATTTCTCATTTTGACTGGGAAAGATTAAAATAAAGGTGAAATGGCATGATAAATTCCAGACTCACCGGTCTCCCCTGCTTTGCTGTTAGTCACGGCTTTACTGAGGTGTCTCCGTCCATGGGAGTGTTGGCTAGCAGTGCTTGCTGACCGAAATACGGACAGGGTTTCCCTCTTAGAGCTGTCTTTCCTGCAGTTGTGGCAGGTCTCGCTCTACCAGTCATTCAGAACAGGGAAGTGTACAAACTGTACCAGCTTGGTCAATGCCTGCCGGGAGCTGGGCTTACGGGGAGAAGGTGGTGGTTGTCTCTGTCTCCATGGCAAAGGAGAACCTCTTGCTCTCACGGCAGGTGGAGAGTTGCCAGAGCCGCTCCTGGCTCAGGCAGCCCAGCTCCTTCAGCAGCTTGAAGAGGTCGTTGCGGAATTTGACGCCGATGAAGGCGTAGAGGAAAGGATTGAGACAACATCGGAAGCAGGCCAGAGTGTAGGTCACGTCATCTGCCATGTCAAGCTTCTTGCTCTCCTCGCACGAGCTGGTGTGGTTGAAGGCTGAGATGGTCTTGGCCAGCATGACGCCGTTGTAGGGCAGCTGGAAAACGACGAAGACAATTACCACGGCGATGATGACCTTGATGGCTTTATTCTTCTCAAAGTTGCGGGCCTGGAGCAATGTCTTGATGATGATGAGGTAGCAGACAGACATGACCAGTAGGGGAAATAAGAAGCCAAAAACCATTTGGGACACTTTGATACCAGTGTTGAAGGTCTGCAAGTCATTAGCGATGATGGAACAACGGGGATGGTTGTCCAAGTTATTTACACCACTGTGAACCAGCTCAGGGATTGAGAGGATGAAGGCCAGGAGCCAAATGAGGACGCACGTGACTTTGCTAATGAATATCATCCTGGGACGGAAGCGGTGGGCTGAGGCAGCCTGAACGATGGCAAAGTACCTGTCGATGCTGATGGACAGGAGGAGCAGCATCCCGCTGAAGAAACTCATTTTGCAGATGCAGTAGACGGCTTTGCAGGCAAACTCCCCAAAAAGCCAGTACATGGCTGCGCTTGTGGCCCAGAAAGGGAGGGTCAAAAAGCCAGGTTCAGCAAATAGATGTCCGTCATGGTCTTGAGCCTCTTGAAGTAGATGTAGGTGAGCATCACCAGCCCGTTGCCCAGCAGCCCCGTGAAGCAGATGAGGGAGTACATGGCGGGGAGGAAGGCGGCGCGGAAGTTACGGACTTCCTCCTTCTCGCACAGGGTCTCGAACATGGTGTAGTCGATGGTGGTATTGGAGTCATAGTCATCGGTGACGTTGTTCCCGGTGCAGAACTAGAACAAGGAAGAAGAGAAAAGCGTGTTGGGACGGGCACTGTCCCCCTCCGTGGCCGTTGCGGGAAGGGAGCCTGGTGCTGGAGTACTCAGCCCAAGTCCCAGGGAGTTCCCAGGCACTGGCCTGTGCCAGCGTCGTTACCAGAGCTGGCAGGGTCTTGCGGCTGAAACCATTTCCCATAAGTATGTGAAGTTTGGGGTTTTTTAGGGGTGCTCAGGGTGGGAATTCCACTGAGTGCTCAGCTGCAGGAACACCTGCAAACTCTCAAACGTGTGGCTGCTTTCCAGAGTGTTTCAGGACCCATGTACAGCTGTAGGTACAGTCACCTGTCAGCTGGACCGGGAAAGACAACACATCCATCAGCGTTCTCAGATAACGTATCCGTCAGCGTTCCCCTCTCAGGAGGGATAACGTTTCCTCTTGGCTGACTCCACTCGTTTGGCATTTTCTGACTTTGCTATTCCCTCCTCTCTCCCGCCGCGATGCTCCCGTTGCTCCCGTCCCCTCTCGCTTGTGACAGTGCTAGAAGAGGGCTGCAGTGGTTGTGTTTGTCACGACAGCAGCCTGGCACGGCAGGCATCGGTGTCCTCCCGGGCTTCCTGGTTCTGCTGCCGCCCCCGCCGAGGGGAGAGGCTGCTGAGCGGCTGGAGCAGCCCTGCGAGCCAAGGGCTCTGTGGGAAGACTGAGCTGGAGCCTCCCTGGGCTGCCTTCTCTGCTAAATTAATAGAGGTGTCAGTGAGACTGAGAGGAAGCACAGCAAGGGAAGCAGGAAACTGTTACCGTGCTGGCACAGACACGTTGCTGGTGTCTCATTGAGGTCCCTGCCCTGATGGAAGTTGATTATTCTTGTTTCATCTTCCTACACTGCCATAACCTACAGGGCAGAGCGAGTTTGTGGTATCTGTGCCCTGCTTTTTTGTCACTTATTAGTCTCCAGTACCTGCTCTCCACTGCAGAGAGATGAAAGGTTTCCCCTGGATACCTCTGCTGTTATCAGTGAGTATCTTAGCGCGCGCTCCATCTGGGGCAGGCTTGGCTTTCACCACATCCTGCCTGCTCACTGGAGGCATGCCACCAGAAGTGAAAGGGAAAAGCAGTGGGCTGCAAACTCTCCCTGCTCTGCTGAGCCTCTTGGAGCTGGGGGCTGCGGCGCAGCTGAAGCTGCTCCTGTGGTTGTGGGAGCGCGGCTCCGGCGCAGGTCACAGCCCAGCTCTGTGCTTTGGGTTCTCCTTCCCGCCTCAGATTTACTCTGAGCAGGAACAGGCAGAGGAGGATGCTGTGAACTCTTCCTCCTTGGGCGCACCAGCTCTTCGACACTGACCTCGGGTAAAGCCAAGCGCTTTGACCTGGTATTTCCACAGAGCAATAAGCTGGCTCTTCCCAAGCACCCGGCATAGGATGCTCTTGGCTTTCCTGAAAATGCTCATTTTGGTGCTAGAAGGGGACTCGGTTCTAACAGCCAGGCCATCTTAAAATCACAGCGTACGTCACTGGTGCTGTTCTCTTTGTCATTCCTTTTGTTTGCTTTCCCTCTGGCACCACTCTGCTCTCTCACCGCCCACCCCCGTACGCGCTGGACCCGTGGTGTGAGCAGCCGTGTCCCCGCACATCTCTGCAGGGCTGTGGGTGGCTGCTGTTTGCCTCTCAAAGATTTTGAGATCTCCCTCTACCCACGTCACAAATGCAGCTGGATCTCAACAATGTTGTTTTTCACATCTTACCTGAAAAATTAGAGGAAGGCTGAAGACAAGGGTGACCTTTAGCTGCTTGCCTGCAGAAGAAGGAGACACTGGATCAGTGTTAGCACTTGAAGGGAGGGGGTTCCACATGGTGCTCACTTTGAAAAAGCAGCACTTGACCATGGCATTCTCAACCCTGCAAAGCTCCCCACAGCTGGGGCAACTAAAACCGGGTGCAGATGCTAACAGGATAATCCAGGGACACGTAACAGGGTGTTGTCAGGGCACAGATAAAGTCTCAGGAGTCTGGGCCCCCCCAGTTTCATCTGTAAAGGCTGGTGGCTGAAGGCAGTCAGCAGCCTGTGCCTTGTTCTGAGCTGTGGGGGAGTGGGATACCCAACCCGTGTGAAAACCTAGAGCTGTGAGTGCAATAAATCTGGCCCAGCTGTTCCCTGAGAGTGTGGTGGCAGCACTGCAGAACAGGAAAGCTCTGCTCCCTGCAGGATATACCTGACTGAAGCCAGCTGAAATTTATTGCTTGTCTCTAAATGTCAGCGTTGGCTTCTGCTGCTCTGGGATGCGGAGACGCAGGATGCTGACAGCTGGGAGGAAAAATTAAATTCGGAGCCAGATGTGATAATGGTGAGAGCAATCTCAGACAAACAGTTCTTCCTGCTGTGGTTAGCAGAGGCACAGAGGCCAGTGAAAGCTTTCTCTTTGCTCTATTTAAAGCATGTAGCAGTGTTTACCTCAGACAGTTGTGACTGAAAGTTGCTCAGGCTAGGTGGTGATCTGGCAATTAACTGGGAGAAAGCCCTCGCCTCTGGCGTGAGCAGATGTGTCCTTCCTTGAGGGAGAGCTGGCGTCTGCTGCTTGGAGCTTCACACTGCTCCTTCTGGGATGCCCCTCTAGGCACTGGCTGGTTCCCCATGCTGCAGCCCTCACTTCCCTGCTGATATCCAGGATCACTGAGCAAGGCTGGAGCAGAGGCAGGAGATGCCTTTGACTTCAGCTGCCTGTTTCTTCTAGGGAGCGTGGCTTTCTCCCTGTGGATAAGCCTGTTTGTTCATAAACTTGTTGCATTCCTTCGCCCCTGTTGTGCTTTGCAGCCCGTTGTACGCAGCTCTGCTCTGTTCCTTTGCAGGGCTGCTTTGCACCCTGCCCTGCTCTGCCAGTCTCCTGGGCAGGCGTTGCACTGGACCAGGATGATGAGCTTCCACTGCTTTGGGTAACTGCAGCCGTTGTGCCGGCACCCCCACGCTGGCACGTGCGATAGCATCGTTAATGACTGAAAGTTGCTTTGGTGTCTGTAATTAGAGGTGCTGTTTGTACGTGAGGGGTGGTGTGTGGGTGAGAGATCCTCAGCCACATGTGAAAACAACTCGTACTGCTCATCCCCAGAGCCTGTACATGAGCTTCCCACTGGCTTGCAGAGCTTGTGCCTGGCCTTCCTCCCTGACTTCCATCCTGTGTACAGCTGGGTGCTTAGTTACGCTCATACACCCCTCACCTCCTCTGACTCCCGGGGCAATCTGCAGAGTGAAATGGTGCGTTGCTACGGCCAGGAATGGAGCAGGCCAAGGTTGGGTGTGAGGGGGTAACTGGGCTAACTGCTTCTGGCTGTATTTTCCGTATGCCCAGTGGCTTTCTCACCAGTCCCAGACTGCGGGAAGGGGTTTGGTGAGCATCTGGCTTAGCCATCTCTCCCTTCAGCCTCTGCTTTAACTTCTGCGTCTGACACACAGGAAATGCAGTGAGAGCCCACACCACTTAAACTTGATGGGTGAACTTAAGCCAGACTGTAATTGCCCTTCCTGCCTGGGACACAGGCACGGGGTCCCTGACCTTTGCAAAAACCAGCCATTGGAGCCTTTGGAGTTCTTTTCCACCTTCCTAATAGCCTGGTTTCCAGTGACTCCTGGAGTTGGTCCCTATGTCTACCTGTGCCTGGTGACGGAGGCTTATTAGCTGTCCTAGCCTGTCACACCGAGCAGGGGCTGGGGCCTCAAAGGCGATTAATTTCCTATGAGCCGTATAAAAAGTAGGCAGGGAGAAGGGCCACAGAGGAAAGGCACCAACCTAAATCATATCACAGCATGGTTTGAGTGGGAAGGGACCTTAAAGCCCAC
The DNA here is from genome assembly GCF_000690775.1 of Eurypyga helias. Lineage (NCBI taxonomy): Eukaryota > Metazoa > Chordata > Aves > Eurypygiformes > Eurypygidae > Eurypyga > Eurypyga helias. The sequence continues at coordinate 17,278 of NW_010267549.1, forward strand.
CCAGTCCCACCCCCTGCCGTGGGCAGGGACACCTTCCATAGACCAGGTTGCTCCAAGCCTCATCCAGCCTGGCCTTGGGCACTTCCAGGCATGGGGCATCCACAGCTTCTCTGGGCAACCTGTCCCAGTGCTTCCCTGCCCCCTCTGGGAAGAACTTTTTTCTGATATCCAATCTAAATCCGACGCCGTCGGTGCATTGCTCCCAGCATCACTCGGTTCACATGTCAGGGGTCTCATGCCAAGGACACGTGGTTCCTTGTGCCAGCCCGATCGCCAGCACGGTTGGCCCTGGGCGCTTGGCCCCTGAGCACGGTACCATCTTCCCCTCCTTTTTGTTCCATCTCCCCATCAAGCCCCAGAACCAGCCCAGTCCTTACTTAATCTGAAACCTCATGAGCGTGCGGGGAGTTGCTGCTCTGCTCTTTTCTTTCTTAACACGCTGATGTGCCTAACGAAATAGGGCTGATGGAGTGACTCAACTAACGATCCTGAAACAGTTCAGTAAGTGTCATTCCTTTGAAGATCTTCACACTTTTTTTCTCTGTTGCTGTTTCAGGTGTCTTAAATGTCAAATGATTTTCAGTATTAAAAAAAAAAAAAGCTTGTGCTGTTTCTTCTCCCCCCCCCGTCCCCCCTCCCCAGCTTACGCACTCGCAAAGCCGTGACCAGAGCGGTGCTGCAGCCTCGTCCTCCCTCCGCACCAGCTCGGTGGGCAAGTCCCTGCGTCACCAGTCTCAGGTGGACTGGGCGACACTCACGTCTTCCCTGCATGCTCGTAAGGGTCTGGGGAGAGAGGGAGGGGGAAGCAGAAGCAAACGCTTTGCGGAGAGGAAATGAGGTGCTCTCTGGAGTTTAATAGGCACTTTTAGGTAGCTTTCTTAAATTTTTCTTTCTTTCTTTTTCCCTCTGCCCTCTGGCAGTTCTCTGCTGTGGGTATTTTCCTCAAGTTTTGTTCCTCAAAATATTAAGAATAAAAAACCCCCTCTCAAAAGTCCCTGCAAACTGAACCAGAAACCTGGTTTATAAAAAGACAACACAAACCCACTGCAGAAAATGAGTCAGACTCGTTCGAGAGCCCCGCGTCAGCCCCCAGGTCCCTCGGCGGGTGATGCGCTGCCGTGCTGCAGCTCGCACAAGCTCCTGTCCTGCGGGCCCTGGGAAGGTGTGCAGAGGAGAATTGCTCCACGATGGAAGAGGGAGAGGGGACAGCAGCCCCGTGGGTTTTGAAAGCCTCACTCCGTGGAGTGAGCACAAGGGGTGGGATTCATCCTGCTGGCATCTGGTTGGTTGTTCAGTTTCCCTTGATAGCGCAGGGGAAAAAATGGGTGTTTTTAGGCACCGTCCAGCTGTCCTGGGGTAGCAGCTAGTTCATGCCATGCTATGGCAGAAGGGTGGGTAGGGACAGATGAATCCCGTCCTGTTGATCTGAATCTCCCCCAGCGTCAGCAGCTAACCTTAAGCAAGATAAAGGAAGCCGCAGTAGCAGTGAATCCCCCAGGTACGCCCAGAAAAGCTTCTGACAGTAAGAAATACTTGGTAGCAAAAAGTCTGCCCCGACGAGGAGCAGAAACACAGCCCTGTGGGACACAAAACCCTACAGGACGGAGCCCCGGGTCAGCTCCTCCCCGAGCAGGTCAGCCTCTGACCAGAGCCGGTGTGGAGGAGCAGCGGCGGGGGCTGGGAACGCGCGATGTGAAAAGCGGGAGTCGGGAATGCTTTGGGGAGCGTTGGCAAAGCCGAGCAAGCCTGGCTGAACCCTCCTGGTGAAAGAATGTTTTTCTGTTGGCTAAAACCACAAAGCAAAAGTTTTGGTCTCGAGCACCGTAGCACATGTGTAGGCAGCGAGTAACGTGCTGTTTATATCTTTCAACGTGTACCAGTTTCTGGTGCCTCTTCACTATCGGTGTAGTAGGCTTTTGGGGAAAGAACCGACTACTTCTGAGAAAAATTAATCATACTTCAGTGATATAATGACTATTGGCAGTTAACGGTGCCTGTTCTCTCCCCCCTTCCCTAAACTTCTCACAGCAGGGGAAGGAGACCATCATTCTGGGAGTTAACAGTGGAGCAGAATTTTACTTCATGTGTTCATAGACCTGTAGTAGAAGAAAGTTAATAATTATCTGCCTCCACCCCTTTTAGGAAATTGTGAATCAAAAGGCAAGATAAGCAGAGATAAGCAAGTTAAGAATGAATTTTTAAAGTGAGCCAATCAAGTCCATAGAATCCCGGGCTGGTTTGGGTTGAAGGGACCTCAAAGCCCACCCAGCCCCACCCCCTGCCATGGGCAGGGACACTTTCCACTAGACCAAGTTGCTCCAAGCCTCATCCAGCCTGGCCTTGGACACTTCCAGGGATGGGGCATCCACAGCTTCTCTGGGCAGCCTGTTCCAGGTTCCTATATAACCATAAAAACCCCAAAAGGCAGTAATGCTGTGCATCTTCCAGTGCTGTGAAACACTTCTGGAATGTTCCTCTGAAATACAACAGCAGGACAAAAAACCCAAAGCGGGAAAGTTGTCGTACGATGACAAATTCTTGTCAGGTTCTCACTAATTCTCTTTTTCCTGTCATAATTAACCTTTACCAATTAGCTGAATCAGAATAACGGCTGTCCCCCGGATACTGAGCACCCTAAAACCAGGAACCTGCAAAGCGCCTGCACGATGTTGCAGAGGCCAAGAGTTTGAAGCGGGTGGTGAATAGGTCCAGCCAGGTTATGAGGGGTTGGGTTGGATGCAGATTCCAAAATTCAGGGATTTCCTAAGCCTTTGATGGCTAGGAGCTGGAAGGATGCATCCAGGAGAATGCATCACTTCCCTGCCTTGGGGGGGTCCTGTGGGCCCCAGCGCCTCCAGCTGGCACCCCCACAGCACCCCCAGGTCAGTGCAGAGGCTGGGAGACCCTGAGCTCCCCGTCTGCTGCTCAGCGCAGGCTTCAGCACCAGCCGCACCGTATGTGGCTTCACGTTCGGCCACGGCACGTGGAGCACCCCTCTGCTTAATCCAGAGATCCCCGCAGCCCCTGCAAGGGGAGAAATCCCTGCCTGGAAAAGGAGGAGTAGTTTGGGAGCTGAAACACTGGACAGAGATATGGACAGAAGCGGTTGTTCCCCGGCTGTACCGGACCAGCTCTCTGTGGGATCCTGCGTGAGTCGCTTCAAGTTTTTGCATCTTGCCCTCTTCTTTTTTGAGGAAATTAATACTCTGGTGCTACAGGCAGAGGCACCTGCAGGGAATTGGGGTGCTCAAATTGGTGTATTCACAGACTGTCTCTCGTCTGCCTGCAGCACCTCACACGGGACACCTACACCTCCCAGCCTGGGGAAGCCACTCACATCCCAGTCAGAGCGTTGAAAATGTCACAGGGAGAAGGCAGCAATACCTCCCATTTCATCCTCTTAGAAAGCTTAACTCCTCACACCCTGAACCAGGCTTCGCTGGGATGAGCTCCGTGACTGCTGCCCGTCGCGTTCCCTGTCCCTACGACAGCGCTGACCGTGCTCTGCCCGAGAGGCACCGGTTGCGGTGTAATCCCAGCGTGGTTCCTCGGGTTGTAAGCTACTGCCTTCGTCTCTCTTCCCTGCACCTCCGTCACACTGGGGTTAGGTGTTTGCAAATGTTTGAGCAATAAAACCCCCCAAAACGAGCAAAAAAAGGAGTAAATCCTTGTCTTACGGGGGAAGAGGAGCCTGCACCTTATCTGCCACGTCTCCGGCCCACAGTGCCGTTCCCCTCCTACGGCCACCCACCTCCTGGTGCTCCGGGTAGCTGGTGCCTGCAGAAGGAGCGGTAACGCACGGCAACAGAGGATTCAAATCTTTCAGCAAGGAACAGAAACCAGCTGCCTTGTGCCTAATGGCATGTCATGTGCCAGAGGGAAGAGGCTTCTCGCTTGCTCTTCCCCACGTGCTTGGCGACGTGCAATCCATGGGAATACGGCCTGTGCAAGGGCACTGCCTCGGGGCTGATCCAGCTCCGAGCAAACCCAAACCCCGAACTTCTCCAGCAGTTTTGTTGCTGTAGTGAAGTTATTCATTAATAGAAACAATTTGCATGAGACAATTTGCAGAGACGTAGCCAACAATACACTCAGATGCGCTTGCTCCTAATGATTTATTCACTGAATTTAGGTGTTGCCAAGGAGGAGGCGTTGGCTCTCATTTTTTATTAAGAATGTGGAAGAAAAGGAGCTCTTCTCACATAATTTGTATATTTGCTTTGGGATAGAATGGCCCCTTGAAATTGCCCCAAGCCTGTTCTGTGTGTCTGTTTCTGAAGTAATCAAGAATTTTTTGACCTTGTAAAAGAGAACTTCACCTTTTTTTTTTTTTCAGTAGTAGAAGGAGAAATACCTTTTTTATTGTTTAACTACTCTATCTGAAGTGCTTCATCCCTGTGTCATGGGGCATGAATTTGGGCATGATCAGTAAAGCCAGAGACACAGCCAGAGGCTGCGGAGCAGGTACTCACCACCATCCATGGTCTGGTCTCCAACAGAGCTGCAGTCACACGATGGGCTAGAGCATCGTCTGCTCCAGCACAGCCTCAACGCGCCGCAGCTCCTGCCAGGGACCCTCTTTGGGAAACTCTGTCTTTTATACTTCCTGCCTCTCTACGGGGAGCTCGTGACGCACCCGGCGTCGCTGACATTTCGTAGACCCTCCTCCTCCTCCTCCTGGCGCGTTCCCCAGTACAGGAAAGCCGTGCTGCGTGCCGCGCTGCCTGCAGGCACTCGGGGTGCTCAGGTGCTTCCTCGGCGCGCAGCCGACGGCTGCACACAAGCAGTTTTTACCGAGACTTGGTAAAATGAGGGTTCTGCTTTTGCACTGACAGATGAGAAATTGTCTGTGGTGAAGGGACAAGAGGAAAGTCAGGGATCCTGCCGGTGGTCTCAGATCCTACGCCAACACCCATCCACAGTTCAGACCCTCCCGAGACATTGTGCCAGCCCAGCTGACACTTAAAAACCTTCTCAGGGTTTCCCTCTCAGCAGGCCAGCGGCACTGGGGTTCTGATCGGGGGTAGCCGATGCGCAGGGGCTTGTGGTGTTTGTATTTGGCTCGCGGAGGGCGACCTGCGCTTTCCTTCGCACGCTCTAAGCACGCGTCTGGCTTGGCAGCACGCTCGCGTTCGCCTTATCGCGGTAGGCGGGTGCAGTGCACAGCTCTGCAGGTCTATTTATTGCTCTGTTTTCCTTTTGTTCATCAGCTATCCAGGCAGGTACGCTGCCTTTGAGAGCTTTGTCTTTAACCGCTTCCGCCAGGAAGGGCTCGAGATGAAAGGCTGCTCTGGGGTACAGGCAGAATACTCAGAAACAGTGGGTGTGAAGCCTTCAAAGGCAGTCACGGTGCTGTCTCTGGGAGTGGGGGGTACGCAGAGGGGGGCACAGTCGCTTAGATTTGCTCTGTATTCACCCTGCTCCCAGAGAGAGGGGAGGGGGCTGTAACATCTCGGGGAGTCCATCCCCAGCTCCGCGGTGGGTGGACGGAGCCAAGGAGGAGAGGCAGCAGGCAGGTGGTTTGCAGTTTGTTTTCTGCACATACTCCCAAGCTTTAACTTCAGAATGCAGGCACACGCCACGTTCTGTGTTGTCAGAGCCAATTCGAGTAAATTGGTTTTCCTTAAAAAAGAATGGGCACGCTTCAAAATCAACAACTTGCCGTGTCTTTATGACGCTGCACCTTCTGCACAGTCATGTTTTGTACCTGGGGAGTTCTCAAAGCATTTATTAAAGCTTTGCTGAATTGGATGGTGTATATTTGCAGCCAGTTTCATGCCTCAGTGGCTCTGCCTGACATCATCCCTTTAACACACGTGTGCCCCGTGAGCTCTCCTGCAAAAACGTGATCCTGCAGGAACAAACACGCCGCGCTTCTCCACAGCGCGAGGCCGGATCGGTGCCCGAGCATCATGCTCTGCTGTTGGCTCACTAGAACACATTTGTTACCCTGAAGTTAGTTTAATTATTAAAAAAATTAATTAAGTCACCAGTTATTTTCCATGGTTACTCTGCTCGCCTCCGCTGCAAGAGTGGGTGTCAGTGAGTGAAATCTGTTGCTCAGGTCACAGTACTCGAGCTCGATGGCAGTTGTTCATCAGTGTCCCTTCTCAACAGAAAATGCAGTTCCTAATAAATTCCACAGGAAGTTGGCTCAGAAAGAAAGATTTCAGTTCAGGTTGGTTCCACTCGAACCGAAACACTGAATTGGCTGAACTGAATTGAAACGATCAAGTCATCTTGACTTGATCTGCCATTAAATTGCTGCTCCTGTAGCAAGGAAATACTTTACGGGAATTCAGTTCCTGTATGTCACATCTGTGTCCCGTGTGTGAAGGTGAACTTCTGGCAGTTTCTCCTTCAAGTGAGTCACACAGGGGCCCCACCAAGACGGAAAGGGACCCCCGTGCCTCATGGGAGATGGTGCCTGGCCAGCAGGCAGGGGCTGTGGGAGTAACAGGGGTATGATCTTAGAAAGCAGAACTGGTGAGGCTCTGCCACGCTTTAGCAAGGTGTAGTTCATTCTGAGAAAAGCACCACACAAGATGTTTTGACATCCTCAGCTCAAAGCCTTCCTGTGTTTTCCAATTTTGCTTTCAGTGAACCGAGATGGGAACAGTCTGAAATAAGAGTTTCTCAGCGGGTGGAGAGTCCACGCAGCCGCATCCAGCTCTGTCCACGGCTGCACCAGACCCCCTGCACCGCTGCAGGGATCGGCTCACAGCACGGGGAGAGCGGCACGAGCAGTTCCAGGTAGGCAGACGGACACGACGGCGGTCCAGCGCCAAGCTGAGCACGGGAGAAGGTTTCACATACAAGTAAAAGCATCACAGTTCAGTCCAGGTACCGTAGGTCCCTTGCAATCCGCTGACCTGCCCTTCTCTTCCCTAGGGAGAGAGCATGGAGCACCCAGGGAAACGCCAGCTGTGTTCCCCTGCTCTCCACTCGGCTGTTCTGCTCTTTTGCCGACCTGAAGTGCCAGGAAGCGTTTCTCCCCTTCGCCGTAGGGAACCGGAGTTGCCCAGACAGAAGCACTGGTGAGTTACGGGTGAACCCACTCAACTGCCACTTCCCAGTAGCCTCCCGACTCTTGCGTTGGAGCGGGACCCTGACGTCTCCTCTGCGTTTGTGCTCTGCCTGGCAGTGCCAAACCAAGGCACTCGGGATCTCCCACCTCCAGTTTTGCCTCCTGCCCAAACACCCCCTTTGCTCCCCAGCTGGCGTGCAGGGAAAGTTCGGCTGTAGAAGTCAGCCGGTTTACACGGCGGGGGGGCTTCGACATGGCCGTTCCTCAAGCAAACAAAATTGCAGAAGTGAAATTGTGAGTAAATTCCTGACATTAAGAGCGGTACCGAGCTGGGATTGCTCACCGAGAGGAGTTCTTAGAGCGGTTGTAGGGGATGCCCTGAAAAAGAGTCTCATGATTGTGATCTCACCATGAGGTTATTAAAAGATCCTTATCCTCCCAGCAGAGGAAGCAATCTGCGCAGCAGGCAGGCTCCTATCGGGGACGCGCAGTGGCCCGTGTCAGTCAGCCACCGAGGGAAGGGGACGCACTGGTGTCACTGGGAATTCACCTCCTTCACGCCTGCGTCATGGCATGGGCCGTGGCCTTCCTCCCCAGTTCTGTTTTTGGAGGGGAAAAAGAAGCAGTTTTACCAGGTTGGCATCTGCTCTGCCCTCCAGCAACTTCCTCAACCTGCAGTTCAGGAATTGAGCTGACGAGGGATGTACCCAGAGGCACAAACAGGGAGAGGTCCAGTTGGCAGAAATACGGACACGTTGTTTGTCCCTCCCGACCCCCGAGGCACGGGGGACAAGCTGGGTAATGGGCCGCTTGCCAGGACACGCTGCCGGTCCACACCACCGGGTCTGGTTGTGTACCGAGGGGCCTGTGATGGACAAACAGATCCCTCTGGCCTGAGTTAACACGGAAGAGACAGTGCTCACCCCACAGCAACAGGAGGGGAAAGGAGAGGAGATAAAAAATAGGAAGAAAATCTCCAGGGACATGGCAGGCAGTGGGCTGGGGAGGGTGCACGACCACTGGTTGTGTCCAGAGCGGGGCTTGAAGCCTTCCCTGTACTTTGCTGACACACAGGTGGGCAAACAGCCGGGAAGTTCCCATGGGATATCAAACACTGGTGAGGAATCAGTTGTTGAGGGAGATGAAGAGATCGCATTGTGTCTTCTGAAAGGGTCGAGGGTTCAGGTGTCCGCTGACCGTAGAGTGAGCATCCTTCCTGTGAGCCTATGTTACCATCTTCAAAAGGTGTAACACCAATGCCCTGCGGCCTTGGAAACAAGGCTGGATGTGGAAAAGGGAATGATCCCATCAGTGGTTTCTGCAAGAACAGCTCATAGAATCACAGAACGGTTTAGCTTGGAAGGGACCTTAAAGATCATCCAGTTCCAACCCCCCTGCCAAGGGCAGGGACACCTTCCACTAGCCCAGGTTGCTCCAAGCCTCATCCAGCCTGGCCTTGGACACTCCCAGGGATGGGGCATCCACAGCTTCTCTGGGCAACCTGTCCCAGTGCTCTCCACCATCTCCAGGAAGAATTTCTTCCTGATGTCCCATTTCAATCTCCCTCTTTCCGTTTAAAACCGTTACTCCTGGTCCTGTCACTCCCTGCTCTTGGAAAAAGTCCCCCTCAGCTTTCTTGTAGCCCCCCAGGCACTGGAAGGGGCTCTAAGGTCTCCCCAGAGCCTTCCCTTCTCCAGGCTGAACCCCCAACTCTCCCAGCCTGTCCCCATGGCAGAGGTGCTCCAGCCCTCGGAGCATCTCCGTGGCCTCCTCTGGACTCGCTCCAAGTGGTCAATATCCTTCTGATGTTGAGGGCTCCACCGCTGGACGCAGCACTCCAGGTGGGGTCTCCCCAGAGCAGAGCAGAGGGGCAGAATCCCTTCCCTCGCCCTGCTGGCCACGCTGCTCTGGATCCAGCCCAGGATCCGGCTGGCTTTCGGGGCTGCCAGCACACACGGCCGGCTCATGGCCAGTCTCATCCAGTCTAGCTCTGACATACTTCACCCCTGGGCTTAAATGGTAAAAAACCATGTTGTGATGTTTCACCCGATTTCTGTCGTTACTGACCCCCTCTGGTTTAGCTTCCCCTCCACCCCGGAATCGGGGCCAGGATTCAAATGGCATTTTCTTGCCTTTTTAATAGAGTCAAGTCAAAAAAAGGCAAATTGAAACTAGCTGTTTACAGAAATTGCAGAGGGGATTAAGTCACAAGCGAAGCTGTACGTGGCAGTTTAGAACAAAATAAAGACACTAACACGGTAACTGCAAAACCACTTCAAAAAAACCCCTTGAAGACTGTGAAAAAAAAAAAAAGCCAAAGCGAAAGAAGGGAACTGAGAACAAAAACAGCGACACGCAGCCCTAAACAGAGCAGGGTCGTGCTCTGGGGCCTCTGGTCTAGTAGCTGATCTCCAGATGGCTCTCGGTACAGATCCCACCGGGGAGGGATTTGCAGGGATCGCCATCAGCAGTGCTCTGCATACACAGGGAGGCTTCAAATCCAGGAATCCCAGCACGGGATTGGGCATTCAAAGCCTCCATCGTGCTGTGGGCTCCTTCAAGGCACAGACTGAGCTGCAGTCAGTCTGGGATGAACTGGGGCTCCGCACGTGCCTGCCCGGAGAGGGGAGTGCAGTTCCACCTCCCTCGTGATTAACCCTGCGCTCCCGCAGCGCGGCCATCGCAGCTTATCCCCGAGGTGCCGAGGGAGCCTAAAGCTGGTTTCTAGCCTGGGCTGAGGCCGTAGCAGCATCTCACACCTGCATTTCTCTGTCTAGGTGAGCAGGAGGAACCGTGTTCGAACCCAGAGCTCCCTGCTCTCCACCTCTGTCCACGAGAGGAACCGCTCCGGACAGCAGTGGCCTTGCCGAACACGCTGGCCTGTGCCCTTCCCGACAGGACACGGTTTAGCCCGAGTGCCACGTGCGTGACGAAGTTCTGAATCAGAGATGTGGAGATTATACCCACTTCAGCGGAGGAGCCACCACGAGGCCACGCTCCCAGGGTTGGATTCTGCTCGAGGTGAGATCCAAGGCAGTAAAAACCCCACGCTGCGGCTCACAGCGAGTTCACACAGGGGCACAGAGTCTGCAAACTGCTCCCTCCAGGCCCTTGGAACCTTCTGCCTCGAAGGGCAGTGGGTTTCCCGAGGGAGGGACCGAGGCCTGGTGACTGCAGCGAGCTTTACCTGTAAAATCCTGGGAGGGCTCCGGTCCATGGGTTTTAATGCGATACAGTGAAGAGACAACAAGCCTGGATTGTGTGTCCTGACCACGGCACCTGCACGTCTCCTCCACAGCGCTGCTCGAGCGCATCCTTATCCCTTGCCCTAAAATCCTGCCCTTCCGCAGCAGAGGAGACGCTTTGTGGTACAAAACAGTGATGATAAGTGAAAGTTATTTAACACTTGCACTGAAAAATCTCAGGCACCAACAAGCTTGGCTCTCTGGAATAAGTATTTTCTCCTTAAGTGTGCAAAGATACACTGATAAACCAGGATGCAGGGATGGAAGTGGGTTAGTTAAACTGCATTAAGCCCACACAAAGTCACTCATACAGAGTTAACGTGATCTTAATTCGCTATAACTTAATTCACATGGAAAGGTACATTAGCATAACTACTAATGACTAATTGAATCAGCTGCGGCAGGATTACTGAGCAGGGTCACAGCAAGTTACCCAAAAGCAAAGTGGAAATTACATCAAGTTTGCCTGGGAAAACAGGTCACCCCTGCGGAGGGAGACCTTTCCCTTTCCAAAGGGCAGAAAACACGCTGGGCTGCAGGATCCTTACTGGAGCCTTTCCAGTGATCAGCCCATCCAAACCTTTTGCTGGTGCCGAAGGTTTTGTTCTCTTCTCTTTGGTCACATGTATCCAGGGGCAACTTAAACATAAAATTTAGGGGTTATACTTGAATTTCTGCAGGGATGTGGCTTCAGAGTGGTTCCATCTTCTGGGATGACAGGGAGAAGACTCAAACCACACCCAGCAATGCTCTCGTGAAGACAGTGCCGGAAGCCTGAGCCTTCCCCGTGGCATTTACCAGCTGAAGCTTCACCTACACCCCAGTAACACCTTTCTCTCCGCTGCCTGACAAGGTAACTGGTCTGTAAACCACCTTTCCCAGCGCCCCTGAGCACAGGATCCGTCCAAGGGCTCCCTTTGTCACTGTTTCTCACTCCAGCTCCCTCTTGTTAGAAAGTTGAGAAGGCAAAAGACAGATTCCGAGTCCTTTTTAATGGTTTTCACTTCTCTTTGCCTCACTCCGTGCGAAGTGAGAGACCCCGAACTGCCACTCGGCGTGGGAGGGACGCAGGCCTGCGTGCCCGGGGTGCCACCAGCAGCCTGGCAGAGGGGGGGCTTAAATGCAAAGCCTGTGAGTTACCAGCTGTGTGTGACTGTACTTTGAGACCCTGGTCAGTCACAAAACGCGCGGCGCATCCAGTCCCAACGCTGACTAAGTGTTGCACGACCCAAGAGTAACAGCTACTAGCAGTTTGCAACCAGGGGTAAGACTCCATCTTTCTCCCGTAGCCCGGGCCGGCGCGTGGCAGCGCTTCTGGCTCACGCGCCTCCGCAAGCGCCAACCCTGCGCCGCTTCCTGTCTGGAATCGGGGATGAGGAGTAGATTTCTCGACGTTCCAGCACTCGGGACTGCCGGGAACGCTTACCCATTCCCAGGTAGGGCGGAATGTAACCAAAACAGAGCAGAGACAGCGCAGCTTCAGCGGCCCTGTGGCAGCTCAGGGGTTTTAGGTCGGTGGCCGATCCAAAGGCATTTTCTTTCAGTAGCTTTTGTTAAATTGAGGGAAAACCTCAAACAGGTGGTGATTAGGTTTTTAATTTTTGTAATAAAAGCGACACCTGCCCAGCTGGGGGTTTAGGACAAAAGCTGAGGGGAAGAAAAGGGGAAAGGAACCACCACTAATGACTCCCTGGGACCTGGGCAGTGAGTGGAGCACTTAGGGCTGGTGGGAGTGGAGTGCTTTGCCGGTCAGACGGCTTCTGAACGACCTCACAGCGTGCCTGGTTCGTACTGGTCTAAATACCTTTCAATATTTACCCTTTGGGGCCTGCTCCACGCTACATACCTGTTGTTAGATTTCAGTTTTGTAGGTCAGGAGGTTTTGGGGGGTGATAAAATCTGATAATTATATCAATGCAAAAAAATAAAAAGCAAAAAACCCCTTTAAGAGCAATTTTTAAACCCAGGCTTCTTAATAGCTTTCACTAAGGGTATTTTTGTGGTGAGATCATAGATAAAAGCATAGTTCTGAGAACTACCCGATACAGCAGAGAACCTTTGCCTGCTTGCTTCTGTGTGCAGAACAGACCAGACAGCAGAGCCGTGGAGAGGTCAGAGGTCACAAAGCATGAGTCAGGCTCTCAAAAACAGTCCATTTTTTCATGAAGAGAAAAACAAACCGAAGCAAACAACTCCCTTACCATGATGCAATGTTTTGGATTTGCCTCCTCCTTCTCAGCCCCTGTGGGTGTGACAGTCTCACCAGCTCTCAGGCACCTGTGGGAGGCAGCTCATCCCCTTCCGAGGGGCCCCCAGCCCGTCTGCAGCAGCACGGGCACCCTCAGCAGTCCCCCCACCTCCCAGTTCTCCAGCCTGCACCCACATCTCCCCCCCACGGGAGGAGCCAAGGGACACTCACTGCAGCTGGAGGAAGACAGAGCCCCAGGAACTTGATACCCCCTCATCAAACAGCACATGGGAGGCAGAGAGTTGACTCCAGCAAACCCAGCAGCAAAGGCACAACAAGCTGGTGGGCTTTATCTGCCCCATCTTCCCCGTGGGAGGGTTTCAGGCCTGCCACGGCTCTCCGGGTGGGCGTGCTGGCTCATTGGGAGCTCCTGGTAGCTGCTCTCGATCAGAGGCCCGTGGTAGGTAGCTCAGCTGAGGGGGTCGAGGAGGCTGTGGCATGAGCACAGCTCAGGAGCTGGGTTTGCCATGGGGCTGGTCCCTCGAGGAGGTCCTGCACCCCGTCCCTGATACTCACGTCCCTTGCAGGCACCTCTGCCAGGCACTGCGGCATCAGTCAGTGGCCCAAACGCTGCCCACGGGGCATTTGTTCGTGTTTCACGTGCTTGGAGGAGCAGTTTTACCCTGGAAGGGGACACCCACTCCTTGGGGCACACACCCTTAGCAGCAACGCGCCCTGACTCTGCCGGTGATTACGGTTGTTTACATACAACTCGAGAAGGCGCAGCAGATGAAAAGCACGACCAGCCTTCAAAGCCCACGGCCCTTGCGCAGATAAAGCTGTTGCACAACAAGCGTTGGCAGCACCCGAGGTGTGGAGGCTCCTGCTCCAGCCGATTCCACCTCAGCCCCCGGCTGTCGGGCCCCCAGCAGCTGTCTCATTTCACAAATCAAAGCTGCATCTCAGCAATGCTCATGCAAGAAAGGGATTTTTTTAGGAGAGCAAAATGCAGTAAATAGATGTTTAGATGCGTCGCTTGAGGGGTAGAACCATCTCTGTCATCAGATGGTTGGCTAAAGGGAGCTCAGCTGACGGGACCCACGCTCTCCGAGTTGCGCTGTGATCCGGAGCACTGACACATCCCAGGATGGAATTAGGGGAATGGAACAAGAGTCAGTGACCCCATAGAATGGTTTGCCTTTCTGAAAAGACATAGAACTTCAGCATTAAATGTAAGGGCGGCGGCCTTGGCTGCGTATGGACTTTCTGCAGTTCGAAAATGTGATTTTAACAAAGACTCAGCACAAACGCTCCCGTTTCTCAGCTCAAGTCGCTCACACCACGGCCCCTGTGAACACGTCGTGTCTTTGAGCCGCCCAACGGGCTGAAATGAAAGGAAAACAAATCCATTTGATGTTATTGCTTGAATGTGAAGAGGCCAGACAGCATTACAGATTGATGAGCACACTCAGTTTTTAGGTGTAAGAGTCTGTGAGCTGGTGGGAGAAAGCAGGCTGGACGCTCGTTGGGGATCTGCAATCCCAATAAATCCGTGTGTAGCTGGGGGAGAGGTTTTAGGACAAGTGGTAACGCGGATCTATCCGTGAGGGACAGGCTGTGCAAGCTTTGCGTTTGGTTTTGCAAATCAGAATGAAATTATTGGCAAGAACAGCTTTATCCCATGGAAGAAGTATGAGACGTTTGCGTAACGGTGTGTTTTTTGCCCAGAGCAAGAGCGCCCAGCTGCAGGTACATGCGTCTCGGTTTTCATGTGCCGTTTCAACCCGTATCTGTTAACTGTCCTGCTGCGTTTCCTCAGACTAACGAGCTGGTGGGACAAACCTCAGCAGAAGCCTAGAGCCCCTCAGGAGTTAGTACGGTTTTCTAACCTTGTAACCTTGTGTGTGTGGTGTAATTCAAACCATGGAATCTGAACGGTTTGGGTTGAAGGGACCTTAAAGTCCCCCCAGTCCCACTC
>NW_010267549.1:32117-35136 GCF_000690775.1 Eurypyga helias
GCCTGACCCAGGAGCGGGACCTTGCCCTTGGCCTGGCTGAACTCCATGCGGTTGGCACAGTCCCACCTCTTCAGCCTGTCCAGGTCCCTCGGGATGGCATCCCTTCCCGCCAGCCCCTCACCGCACCACACGGTGTCACTGGCAAACTGCTGAGGGTGCCCTCGATCAATGAATTCAGTAATGAGATCCATGGCTTTATTCTCCTCTGGGCTTAAGACGGAGAAGGGGTGCTGGGAGCACTCATCGGATACAGGCACTACCTTAAAAGACAGAAACCAGACCATTGCAAGTTTAAAAAAACCCAAACAGGTTGGATTTTTATTATTTTTAGACCATTTAAAAAAAACCCAAAAGACCGAAAGGATTGAAACCCGATGCCCACCCGATATACCCACTGCGCTGTAGGAGCAGCCGCGCTGGTCGCAGTGTACGCAGCACATGTGCCTGTTGTTGGAATTAGGTGTATTTTTCCCTGGGGGCAAAATGGGGCACTTTCAGTACGTTTGTAGAGTTCTGGGAGGTTTCCAAAGCTCGGGGCAGCTGAATGATTCTCTGCCATCTGTGCCGCCTTGGCGGCTGCGCGCTCAAGGGTCGGCACTGGGATGCTCTCCTGCTCTGTCCTGGCCGTGCTCTCGTACCAGGACAGCGTGGGAGCAGGTAAAGGACTGAAAGGGTAAAGAAAAGCTGAGGCTGGTGTTGGAAAGGATCCGCACCCCAGAAAACCCCCAAGAGCCATCATTTACTTCACGTAGGCAGTCCTGTGGAGATGATCTCCCGAAATGCTGCGTGCAGAACACGGGCATGTTCCCACCGCTGCCCAACAGCTGCTCCGTACAAAGATCGCACCAGGAAAAGCCCCAGTACCGAGCCATCCGGCCTCGCTCCGGAGCTCTCCCGAGCACCGAGACCCTGAAAAGCGAAGAACAGGGCAGCTGCAGGAGACGTCCGCGCTGGCGAGAGCTGGAGCGTGGCGTAACACGCCGGTGCTGCGGGGTTTTGGGGTGTTAAGGCTCTGGTCACATCCAGCGTCAGTCCCTTGGCGCAGCCGGGGCGATGCACGTCTGCGCCTCAGCCACCAGCAGCCAGGGAAGGGCTGTGCTTGCACTGTTGCCAGGCGGCTTGAGGGGGAAGGTCTGAGTTCTAACACAAAACCCAAACCCAGGTAACGACACGTAACTAAATCCCAGTGTCCCTGGGAGACAAGCGACAGAGGCAGGGAAGATAGAAAAACCGCGTGGTACATCTGGAAATCAAAACAGTACTCCGTAAGAAAAGAGACACACGAAACGAGTCGGTATTTATTCTTTCTTCTCGCTGTCCTCGGCGATAGGGTCTGCAGGAGGCTCCTCCACTGTCGCGCTGTTGCTCTCTGAACCAGTGTTGCTGTCGCTGGTCCCCTCCTCGGCCGTGCTGTCCCCCCCTTCTTGGCCACTCTCCTTATCGTCGGGGGTGGACGTTCCTTCTTCACCATTCTGCTGGTTTTCGGCGCTCTCCTCTGGGTGAGGCTCTTCTGTAACGAGAGTTCTCGGTGTCAGTTCCAGCCCAACACATTTACGGAGGTCACGCGACCAGAATTTAGGAACAAACAGATCTGTAATAAACCCCAGTGTTCCACAGCAGTTACCTGTCACCCAGAACGTGCAGTGACAGGCGGCTCGGGAAGACCTCTCCGTGCTTAGGATGCACGTGATCCTGCCGCACAGCATCCCGAGAGCCACCGGCAGCTGCCTGACCTCGGAAGTCCGGCCACAGGAAAGCCCTGTGCCTCCGTAAACCAGACGCACTGGAATTCAAACTCCGTGGTGCCCTTTCCCTTGGGCTCACGCTGCTACAGCAGCGACGTGCCGAGACAGCACACAGGGATGCTCGGACCACAGCAGCGTTGCCTAACGGCGCTGCGCGGAACAGGCCCCTGCGAGCCGGCCCGCACGCGCAGGATGGAGAGCAGCGTGGTTCTGTTGCCCCGCTGGACACTGAGACACGGAAACTCCCGGTTGCTCCCGGCTAACTGACTCGAACTGGCGAGTTCGGTTCGGAAGGCAGGGTTTTCCCCTCGGGTGCAGCACGCGCAAAGCATCGCACCCGGCCTTGTGCCCCCTTCCCTCCCCCCTTTACAAAGGAGCCGTTTAAGGGGAACAAAGCAGACACTCCGGTTCGCCGGGATGAACTATCCTGGATGTTCTGCTGAAGCAAAACCATGGGGGACCCCCGGCTACGCCGAGCCTCTATGGAGATCTGGGACGCGGACCCTTCCAGGACTGGGAAGCTGGTCCAGATGCCGTTACCTGTCTCCATTGGGGCACTCTCCTCCTCCTTCTTCTCCTCCAGCTTGTTAGCTGCCTGTTCTTCCTCCACTGCCAGGTTACTCTGACTGCGTTCGGCTTGCTCCGTTTCTTTTTCCCGTTCCTCCTGTCTCTTCCGAGCCTGTTCCTCAGCTTGAGCAATTTCAGCTGCAATTTTTTCCATGTCCACTTCCACCTTCAAACTGCATAACTGGCCATTGAGAGAGAGAGAGGGAAAGCTCGTTCAGTCCCGCAGTCACAAAGAAAACCAAAACATCAGTAAACCCCACCTGTGAGTTCAGTACTGACAAAGTTTGTATTGAACGCTTCAGTAACCAGGGATTGACAAAAAAAGGGGGATAAATAAACCACCCAACCCTCATCGGGACACGGCCGAGGATGGAACCGTAGGTGGTTTTAGGCACCTTCTTCACCTGCTCCCCAGGGAGCTCCACTGCTCCAGCCCGAAGGCACTTGGGAACTGCACGGGCCGAGCGTCCCCACAGCAGGACACCGCGGGAGCACGAAATACCAACACCGCGTGCTTTCTAACCCCCCGGGCACCGCACTCGTCGGCTGCATCATTACACAACCGAACGCAGCTCAGCAGAAGCGGACGGACCGCTTGTACCAATGGGTAACCTCGGAGTAGGCGAAGAAAAGTGGGAGCTGTACCCTTTTGAGCTCGTTGTTGAAGGATTCCGTGCTTTCCAAAAACTTCCTCTTCTTTTCCTGGT
>NW_010267549.1:35157-47936 GCF_000690775.1 Eurypyga helias
GCTTCCAGTTTGCGCTGGAAAGGAAGTAAGAACCTTACTGTGCAGCCGCCTGAACAACGGGACAAGGTTTACAGCCACGTACAACGATACACAGACCAGTGTCTTAAAATACACCCATGTAAGCGCCCTTATGGCTTCCCTGGTCTAGCAGCTCAGACTGAGAGTGTGAACAGACAGGTCTGTGCAGTGTGCAGGGCTGGCCAGGCACATCCTAAATGAAAGGCAGTACGTACCGGAGGTGAATCTTCCGGTGTAAAACACCCCCCACCCCCCCATCAGTTACATTCTGTCATGCAGAGAGACCACAGCCCAAAGGAAAGGAGGGCTACCACCCCCAAAATTGTCTTTTGTTAATTAAAAAAGGCACCACCTCTCTCTCTCTCTCACGTGGGTGTCTGTTTCCTTCACGTACATTACGCTGACACGGCTGCTGCTAACGTGCTCATCTGGGAAACAGGCACACGCGCAGGCAGCGCCAGGTGAAAGGTGCCAGCGTGACCTCACCTGATTCCTTCTATGTGTTTAACTTGCAGTGAAAAGCGGGGGAACAGAGACGATTCGCTGGCATAAAGAATCGTCACCAACAAGAGTCTGAGCCACAGGGTACCTGCAGGTCACAGCCCCGCTTGTCCCCGTTAAGCAGCACTTACACTGCACACGGAAGGGTTAAGAGCTACGGAATGAAAACTTAACATATCCTGAACAACAAAACACGGTTGAAGATGATTCTCGGGAACCAAATGGCATGGACGGTGAAGCCTCATCCCTGCCACCCCCGAGAAAACCCAGAGGGGAGCTGTTCGAGCGCACGGAACATCGACACCCCGCAGGAACGCGCAGATGACCAGACGAGCCGAGGCCCGGAGCGCAGCCCCGCAGCGTTAGGGTCTAGCTGCCGCCGCATCGCTTCTCTTTACCTGATGAACCATTAGAGACTGGACCTGGCGTTTAAGAACTTGCATTCTGGCTGTGGTGACAACCGAGCGGACGTCGGGCACCACGCTTTCACTCAGGATCTCGCTGATGAGACGATGGTTTCTCTGGAAACGAGCTGTGGCCGTGTGCTTCATGGAAAATCCATCGTCGTAATCTGAAACGAGTTTGAAGCGCATACCGCTTTAATTCCGCAGAGAGGACCAAGTCCAGGGACACCGTACCCACATTACCGCTAATTAAACCCAAAATAAACCCCCTAACACCAGTTCTGTCACGGCACAAAGTTCACAGGGAACATAAGACAGGATGAGGCCAGGCCACCATGTACCCTGGCACGGCGCTAACAGCCACGGAATCGGAAATTTGGACCGACGTAGCTGTTTGCTGTGTTGCTTTCCACGCTTCCAGTCTAAGAGGGGCTGTTACTACACTGACTAACCCCCCAGTTCCCGGTTAATGTCATCACCAGAACAACAGCCAGAGCAGAACACCAACAGGAGAGCGACTCCTTCCTGAAGCAGCTTTGCAGCACAGATCAAAAAGACTCATTCGAAACCCTTGAGGAGCGGGAGCAGGAGGCAGCGACGTGTTTACTCATGACGGGGAATTCACAGCAGTGCCACCACTGTTCACCTGTTAATTCTTACTCCGTACAGGCAGCTCTGGACAAAGTTACTGCCAAAAATAACCTCAGGAGAGAAAGCGCAGGAGCACACAGGTCTTGGTCTCCTCAGCAGCTTCTCGCAGAGCAAAGGGACGCCCGACAGGAACGGAACTCTCTCGTCTGACCCCCATCTAGGGGATTAACTACAAAGATGTGAGAATATTTCAGGTCAAGGACTTATCTCTCCAATCAAATGAAAACAGCTTTGAATTTAAGGCAAGACAGTGAACTCTGACAGCTGTAACCTGGTTACGGCGTCGGACGCGAGCCGCAGCGGAGCGTGCTGCGTAATCCTTTTCTCCATGAGAGGCAGTTTTATGCTGCAAAGCAGAACCAAGCACCAGGTTTTCCTGTACCTAGCGGCACTTAGAACCTGCCACAGAAGGCAGAAGTCTTCCTGTGCTGGGACTTTCGGTACTTGGTCACGGGAAGCAGGCCAAGCCTTTCAGCGCCGTGAAAACCAATCCAGTCGGCAGGTTCGCTGTGAAAGGCTCAAAGTCACGCCAGACTGATCAGCATTTAAAGCACAGTAATTAAATAGCATTAAATACTGGGGAGGAAACACACCTGTGAGTAGCACTCGTCTCTAGTGGAGTATTAAAGCGCTAAGCAACAACTAGGAATTATCCTCCATAATGTCATGGAGAAAGTCCAGAAGGGGAATTCATTTTACACCCAGTTTTCCCAACAGGGATTACTCTCAACTACTCGCAGAAATCCTAAAGAGTCCCAACATATCCGTGCCAGAAGGTACTTCCAAAGGAGGTAACTGGTTTCGGGAGTCTGCTTCAAGCGCTCCGCTCGCGTTCTCGCCGAGTTACCAGATTAATGATAGAATCACAGAATGGTTTGGGTTGGAAGTGACCTTAAAAGTTCTAGTTCCAACCCCCCTGCCAAGGGGTACCCCTTCCACTGGATTAAACGAAAACACAGATCTGCGCAGCGAGGCGCCAAGGCGGCGCGTCTCCTGGCAGCTCTGCCTCTGGCCTCCGACCAGGATGCCTTCTGGCTGCAAGTGCGCCATCCCGGCGAGGTGCAGGATTAGGGAGAAGCACCCCGTCTCTCACCGAAACCAGCGTGTTCTGTGCCGGCTGCAGCTCCGGCCTCGTGCAGCTGGTCCTGGCCGAGCTCCCCTGGCCCAGGCCCCAGACTCACCCCGAAGCCCCCAGCCGTGTCACTCGATTTACATGAGTTTCGCAGTTACCTCGTGGGGGGGAAGCACCGTTTGCCACGAGCTTTACCTCAAGGTGCGCTTTTACAGGGGGGGAGGGAAAACACAGGGTGTAACCGAGTATGTTTTCACCCTCAGGTTCCAACGTTCGGACACGAACTGAGAAGCAGACCCTGGGCGTAGAGCGCAGCTTTCCCAGCGGGTGGGGTGTATTCCCCTGCACCCTCCGAATCGTCCCATCCACTCGTCAGCAACAAGAGAACTCACTTCCTACATGGTCTGCAACGAGTGGCTGAGCACATCCAAAGCTCAGGTAAGCCTAAGGGTACCAGACCCCTGCCTCTCAGAACCAGCGTGTCAGGTCACAAAGCACGGAATTCCACGCCAGCCGGATTAAATCGGGCACCTGAGCCTTTTACAGTGCGCGCGTTAGAGCCGCTGCAGAGCTCTGAGCAGCCTCGTTTGCCGTGAAGCGTTACTTCACGCATCACTACGGGTTGGAATAACCTTGGCCGCTGGCGCGCCACCTTCGTGTTTGGAAAAGTGAGCTGTAGGAGATAAAACGGGATCACGAACATCAGCGCTAAAGGTACCAACACGGAAGGGAGTCACGCTGA
Organism: Eurypyga helias; assembly: GCF_000690775.1. Taxonomy (NCBI): domain Eukaryota; kingdom Metazoa; phylum Chordata; class Aves; order Eurypygiformes; family Eurypygidae; genus Eurypyga; species Eurypyga helias. The sequence goes on from NW_010267549.1 coordinate 38,546, forward strand.
ACAGCGTGGAAGTGGCACACCGGTGGTTTCCCGTATCTGGCGTCCGTTTCTCTACACTGCTGGTCCTGTAACGAGACTGTCTCCTGGGATGTGCCCAGGCATTCCCTTCTGCTTACCATCCGGATCTTCTGCGGGCTGTATACTCATGTAAGGCTCCCCTTTCTCCATGCGTGACTGCCTCTGCCGGCTCTCTTCTTCCAGCGCAGCCTCCGCACGGCTCTTTGCGTTGATGTAGGCAAGGTAGGCAGGAGAGTTGTGGTAGGCCTTCATGGACTCATTGTACTCTATCTGAAACGTGACCAATATCGTTTGATTGCACCATCGGACGGTTTCAGAAGTGACACAACTGTCACCTGTGCAACTCACATGGGGGTTACACAGTCAAAGCTATTTCGAACCGACTGGCTGATACACAAATGATCGTACTCTTTTTATAAATCAGCTTCTTCAGCCGTGCAGGTGTTACACACAACAGCTGGGCTTTTAGGTACATTTCAGCTGTAATACCCGAGAGGTCTCACGACAGCTTTGTTTTCTGACATTTAAAAAACCACCTCGGACGAGGCATTTAGGATCAGATGAACTGATAAAAATGAGTTAACCTAAAACACCCTCAGCAATTCTCTGGAGTTCTAACTAGACCTCTGATTCCGTTTTCTTCTCCTTCCTTATTCCAGCATGTCGTGAACCAGTTTTCAAAACCACTCGGATTTTTCCGGTCCTTGATCCATCCCTGCACTGTGATGACACAGAATGCTGCAGCCAGACCACTGTCTCCTCCTGGTAGCAGGGCTGCATCACTATTTTCACCTTCTTTGACGTATTTTTTCCCTTTGAATTGCCTTCCTTAACCTCACTTTTAAATTTGCCGAGCCTAGATTTTGTACAGTAATTTGAGGTATTTCCAGTGTACAGGGATTTGAGATACTTTCAATGAGTAATGAGATAGAATCTACAATATTGTTAAAAGTACCTAAACGTCTTGTTTTCTGTACGATCGGGACTGGAATCCTTCTAGCTAGGCACTGTAAAAATAGAAGAGAGATGGCCCCTGCCCCAAGGAGCTTACAATCTAAACATCATCACCAAGGTAAAAAATGGAATTCCTTGCTTTTTTTTTCATTTTCTCTAGTGACTTGGAATAAAACCAACTCTGGTTTGACCAGGTTACACACAGCCTCAGGTGCCTACCGGGTTTACGCACAGCACAGCAGCTGGACAGTTTTCCCTCTGTACCTCAGGGTCACAGGAAGAGTCTTGTAAAGGTCCTCAGCACTTACCAACCCGAGACACGCAGCAGCTGTCTCATTTTGTCATGAAGATCAGTAAAAACCAAAAGAAAACCACAAAAAAATCCTAAAAATGGTAGCATTTTTCTACTAAGAAACAGAGCACTATGCCACAGCGTGGAGTGGTACCAGGTTACACCACGAAAACCAAACCCTACGTGACTGGAAGTCTTTTACGAACATGTTCAGGACAATAGCAGGTCTGAAACCACCGGTTTTGAAAGAGGATTTGGGTGTTGAGACAATCTTTTCAAGACTGATGTTGTACAATCAAATCCATTAAAACAGTTAAAATCGACACTCAATTTTAAATACTTCATTTTGAATTAGGTCTAAAAACTGACCAGTCACAGTTGACGTACAGATATTTAAAAAAAAAAAAAATCTAAAAGGCGTGTCAGGACACACTTCCATTACAGTTACATACAGGGGCCTCGTGAATGCCTCATACACCACTGCATGGGTAAGATGAATTTTTCTTCTCAGACCGGTTCCTAGAAGAATCAGCTGTAATAAACATCCCAGATTTCTTCCATTTACCTTTTCAGCTTCATATTCATTCAAATACTCTTGCTTCTCTTCATCAGTGAGATCTCGCCACATTCCTCCAATAATCTTGCCAATTTCCCATAACTTCAAATCAGGATTGGACGCCTTCACTTGGTCCCAGACCTTAACAGAAACAGCTGGAGCTTTACTAATGATATCTAAATACTTCCAAATTAAACATTTTTATACTGTCATCTCAGTGTTCTTTCTGGAATCACCATGAAAAACAGGATTAAGTTAGGAACGTGTCTGGCTAAACTATCTGGATTATTTTCTGGGGCAGGAAGTCAGCAAAAGCCATCTACTGAAACAGGCAATTGCTGAAATGGCCTTGGTTTCATGAGAATATTGCCTTTAACCCTCTTAATTCTCTTCTTAAATGCACATCGCTGCATCTCTGGGAAAAAAATGCTACCGAGTAAACACATCCAGCAGTAGATTACGATAAAGAGCACTGAGCTTTTCACATCAGAATGTAACCTTTCCAAATATTTTTCAGTCTTGATCAATTTGAGTTCCAACAAGTTCTGACTCCACCAAAAAGGTTTCTAACTTTATAGGGAAAAAACCAAGGAGAGAGCTGCCAGTGTTATTTCTTGCTGCGCCACTTGACTTTTTTTTTTTGATGACGGTTTTTTTGCCTACATGCTGGTAAAGATACTTTACCAGAAGCGGAAGAAACTCCTTCTGGCTCACCCGCTTCAGACAGGCTGACTTGCCCTCCCCATGCCCCATCAGATTTCAGACTCCACAAGAGCCTCTCTCCTACTTTCTGTCACACAGTTCAGAGAACAGCGAAGCAAACGTTGCCACAGGCTAGGTTGGTGAAGGAGAACATGCAAAGTCCACTCATGGCTACTCTTCAGTCCAGCTACAGCACTGTACCAAGCCCAGTAAACCGCAAGGAATACTTCCTTTATATAAACAAGTTCTGTCAGTAAGTCACAGGCACTTCTGAATGTGGCAGGGCGGATCCTTGTCAGCAGAGACAGCGGTAGCACTTAGCATTTTAGAGAAAACCTTTCCCCCCAGGAATTGGGAACTGCATGAACAGGCTACTGCTGCCTTTATTCTGAAGGGCAACGCATCTGTACTTTACCATTCCCTTAAAAGAATGTGCAGGCTGTTAGAAGTGAAAGTTTAGAAGCTGAAACTAAGATAATAGCAATTAATCGTTAGCACACACCAACACTAGCTTTTCTGATTACTGGTTTGACACTGTATACCCACCTTCCGGCTGTACCTCATGTAGGGCATCAGGGGCTTGTCTGGGGGTTTGGGGGGCTTTGGAATGGTAATACCAGAGGAAGCCTATAAAAGAACCGAATATTTCCATTTGTTAATACGATCGCTGCACGGTTTCGAAACACACTCGTTTGGAACACTCACTCGTGTGCACTCAAACACACCACGCGCCCCCCAGGAGAAACAGGCAACACGACCGAAAACATCACCCGGGCCGTCAGCAGGGACTGACTAGAGCTGGTCCTCACAGAAATGTTTTTTTTAATTTCAGTTTGTCCTTTTAGCTGTAAGTTTACAGAGCAGGAGCTAGCTAAATCTCCAAAAGGGCTCCGTATTCCCCAAGCTGAAATACACAGCTCAGAAGCGCACGTGGCAACGCCAGTCCCAGGAGGGGCTTTTCCTCGCTCCTGAGTAGCAACTTACTCCACCTGCAGTTTCATGTGGCTACTCTACAGGTGAAAAAAGGTAAAGTTTAAGATAATGAAGTGAAAGACGTATTTTCATTTTCCAATGATTCTGGCAATACGTTTGTCTGCAAAATCTGTGGGTGGTAATTTGGAGCCAACCCAACTACTCATTGTCCGAACAAAGCAACCCCAGCAAGCGATCTGTCCGCGTGCACGCCGTGTCCAAGCCGTACTTCACGGCCTGTCGTGAACACCCTCTGCGCTCCCTTCTCCCCTCAGCTGCGCGCTCTCCAGCACGTGCTCGCGCTGAACACGAGGGCAGGGAGCACTGTGTTGCTGACTGAAAGCCGCCGCGTCCCCTCGGTCTGCAAAACACCCGCCGGGGTTTCCCCCTGCACCGGGGACGGCGACGTCACCACGCTGTCGCGCGCAGCTCCTGCGCTCCTCCCCGCCAAGCACTTACATGTGCGGGGAGTTGTTAGACCGAGTGGGAGCGTGCTCGTAAATGATAAAGCAGTTTCAAGGTTTTTCAGGACCACGGCCGCAGACGAGTAAGCAAACGCTTGGATTTGGCCGAGGCAGCTCACATTCAGATTTTTTCTCAGCGTTTTTCGTTTTGCTGAATTTATGGAGCTCCGTGAAACAATGTCCATGAGGTATATGCACTACCAAAATGTACACATATATACACACACAGATGGGTTTGAAAAACGTTAACGGAAACTGTTCGATGCTTTTAAATCAAGAGGAACTTAAGGACACCATACATATATCGATATATGCATGGCGGAGGAGGCTGCGTATGCTCGTGACATACAAACAATGGAAGTTCTCAGACAAAACCTAAACTCCTTCTCGCACAAGGAAAAAGTCCGTGTTCAGACAGGACATTCGGTCAGGTGCCAGTTCGGGTGGGGAAGGTCTCTGCAAACGTTTTCACAAACCAGGCCAACTTCATGTCTGAAGTCTGACAGGTTTTCTATGAGGCACAGCGAGTACACGTCATTAAAAGCACCATCTATTTGTTCCTTGAGAAATCTGTGTGTCACGTTCTGACTAAATCAGACCTTGAAAGTTTTACACTGAGAACCTTAAAGTTGTAAGAATTACAGAAACCTTAAAAAAACCCAAGGGGTTTACTCTGTTTCTGTTGTGTTAGTTACAAAAACGTTACCTGTCTGCAGCCTCTTGTTTCCTAACTGCACCCAATCCACATTCTCAGTATCTGACAGAAGCTGCCACCCCTCATCGCTTGACTCCGTCTCAGTTTGTCTGCCCCGTGGAAAATGAACGTAGCATCCATTGTCCACACACTGGCAGCGCGTGTAAGATCTGAAAGTTCTACTTTATTACCATCACACCCTTGCTGAAAAAATTATTTCTGAACTCGGGACTTTGCAGTTGTTACCGGACCAGGACTGGAAAGAAAAGTAAAGGCTTGCACGCCCTGCACGGCTCGGCAGCGCGATGCAGCTGCTGTCAATGATCTCCAGTTTGCACAATGTTCTCCCTCAGTTTAGTGCCAACAGACCTCCACAAAACGAGCAGGTCCCTCCCTCCAGGAGCTTGTGCCCACGCTACCGAACCTCTCCCTAGGCAGGCAGTGGTCGCTGCAGACCACGAGGTGTGAGTTCTGCACCACACGCGATTACCACCTCTTCCTCTGCGGAGTAGAAGTCCATTCTCCTGCAAAAGGTTTCAGTGAAAGGAAAGGGGAGTGGGGAATAAGAATCAGAAGTAATTTTTGGTGTTTATAAAGAAGTGGCAGCGGCCAGGACTCCGAAGAACCTAACTCTAAAGCCATTTCTGGTCAATTCCTGTTGTTTGCCGGATGATGTAATAGTTGATTCTCCTACCGTGACCCGGCTGTTGGTGCCCGGGTTCCCTCCCAGCCTGTAGTTGTTGTAGGCCAGATGGCTGTATGGATTGTATCCCACAAACCCTGGTGTGCTGGGCATTTGCTGATGGAAACAAATGAGACAAAAACACGAATGAGAAATGAGCTCAAACGAGGAAAACACAGAAATGAAAATGAACTGCAATATGGCATGCAAAAGCAACCAGAATTCAAACAGGCAAATGAGGTGTAGCAGTTGGCATCTTCTCAACACACACAACTTACTCCAGTATAAACCTATTAAGGAAACAGGATTTTTAAGCAAGTGTGTCACTACATATTTCTGTCTGAGGCTGGTGATCTGATTTCTGTGTAGCGTAACCCTCAAACAACTTTCTGGAAACCAGCTCATGGCTGATGCCGTTTTCCAACGTGCGCCACCAGGCAGTTCAGGACTGATTCCAGAGGGTTATGCCTGCAAGGCAACAAGGCACACAGCAGTTGGGCAGGAATCCTCCGGATCACCTGAAAATCGCTGTCTGCTTTTCTTCCCATCATCCCAACAAACATCACGCCCTCCACAAACGGGGCCGGGGAAGGACTCCGAAAGCACCGCCTGGGCAGCACTGCCGGCCTGCGAAGACTTTCTTGGTGGTTTGCAAAACCTAAGTATTGTGGGGAACTGGGATTAGAAAGCTGGAAGAAGAGAATTCGGTGACATCGCTCTGTTAGGAGGCAGGCTGCCGACAGACAGTGCTGAGGAACCACGGCAGTAAGGTGTAGAGGTTAGGAAGTACCAACTAGTCTGATCGGATCACGGAATGAGAGAAGTTGCAGGAGTTAACCGACACATCTTCACTCGTTCTTCCAAGTGGATTGACTTGTTCTCACCTCCGCAGCGTAGAGAAGAATCTAACGTCTTTACAGTCCCTTCTTACATCCAGTCAGGTATCAGAAGGTTCACTGTACTCCCTCCTCGAGTAAACCTCTCCTGCATTTTTCCATTTTCCCCTACTTCCCAATCCAATTTTGTTGGGAAAAAAATGTATGAACTGTTTAACAGTAATTGTGACCGAGGCCTGACTGTGGTGGTCCTGTCATTCCGTCAGGATTCTTGACAGCCTCTAGCATTTCTAGATACTGAAGCGTCACTCCCACCACGTCCTGCTCGTTAGTAGCGCTCTAGCCCTCAGAAACAGACATTCCACTAGTCTTCTGACGTGAGTTGCTGACTGGCCCGGTTCTGGATTAGTTACAGGAGTTCTGCCTCAGGTTCAGGACTCCAAGAACCAAGGGATGACAAATACACACACTCAACAGAGTAACCTATAAGCTAAATGACATCAGTTTGTGAAGTTCTCAGGTGTACGTAGACACGCTGGCGTCAGTTTATTTCTAAACATACGGAGTAAAGTTATCCTGTAACAGTCAACCTTCAAATATACTTTATTGCCAAACTTCTTAAACTCAATTTGTGCCTGCGAGCATGACATACATGTCCGCTGTCTGATTTTGATGATACACCATTTCCCTGTAGTTTTCTGTATTACCATAACAGGTTTTGAGTATGCTGAGCTACACCTCTTCCACAAAACAGGGTGACAACTGTCATCTCCATCTGCTTAATTCTTTATGTCTGCAAGGCAGGATTTAAATGTTACAGGGGAACTGCCCCGCGTTTCATGGCGAGTTTTTACTTCGGCTGTACTCCTGCGGTTAGGAGAACTACGGGCGCGTTGGCGGCAGGAACAGGAACTGGCTGTGGAAGAACAAGCAAGGTTATTTGTCTGCCTGTGTGAGTTGCGTCACCAGAGCGCGGACTCAAGGGCTGCATGAAGTAACTGGTAGAGAAGGTGCTTGAGAGAGGCAAAGCGTGCCACTAGTTGCAGTTTCCACGTTTGTTCCGTGCACGCCTGCAAAGGCCTCTAAGGGATGTACCCCATCGCGTGCCAGGTCCCAGGGGAATCGCACACAGCTCTCGATGCAGGAAGCCAGAGGGGGTGTGGGAGCGGATCGTGTTCCCTCTGATACTGGCACCGGTCTATTCAGTTGTGTGCAAAATGAAAACTCTGAACAGACTATGCAAATAAAGTTTTATTCATGTAAATTTAAGACCATAACTCGTATTTATATATCATAATTCTCAAGCCTCTAAGGCTGTCACTGTAAATGTGAAGGATCACATTTCATCTAAATCCCATCCTGCAGTTTTCAGCCCAGATGCAGAGATCAGGGACACACTAATGGTTTTTGGTAAAAAAACCTCACTATCGCATCTTTGCTCGCTCCTCTGTACAAAGAGTTTGAATTTCCTCGTGGGAACACGAAAATGTAAACGCTACAGAAGAGCATTTGCTTCCAAATGCCTTCCTGACCACGGCACGCTGGTATTTCAGTACCTTTTTGGACACGAATCCAACTGGGCGTGAGTCAAAGTTGATGTCTTCCTAAGTGTCATTCAGGCAATTTTACTGGAACGTAAATTTCTCCTGCCACAGGCTTCAAACTACCAGTGACTTCAAGAAGTTTGAGTGAGACTGTCACGAGCATTTCCTTATTCTGACCCAGCGTAACCGAGTTTCACACGCTCTTGCATCCCACTGCGAATCAGCGAGGGACAGCAGAAACATGAGAAACGCCCCATTCGCCCGTGATCTGAGCACAAGTCGAGTGAGAAGCTCTAGAATGAAACATATCGCTTTGTTTTTAAGTATTCCAGTACCCTACTGCAACTCACTGCGAAGGGTTTTAGACCAACTGACTGCTCTCAGCAGACTGTCTGCGGAATCTAGTCGTAAAGGTGAAACACCTTTATCCAGCTTCTCTTTCACACATAATTTAAACAAGGCATATCGTTAATAGTGAAATACAACCCGTTTGTGTTTCCAGCACAGGGAGGTGATGCAACTCTGTAATCATTGCTCTGCTAAGTTATTAAAGGCTGTATTACCAGCTCTGTGTTAATGAGAAAAATCACTATACTTACGGTTGCAGGAGCTGGGGTAGGAGGGGGGGCGTAAGATGGCCTTTCTGTCAAGATATAAACGTAAGCAAAGCGTTTTTCTTTTTGAAAAATGGCAATGAATGCTTTGTAAGTCATCTGCTGTGGCAAACCACTTCAAAATGCTTGCCAACACAAGACAAGTCTACTCTCAAAGGCTTTGCATTCTGCCACCGAGGAGCACAAAGCAGAGAACACGAGAGAAAGACAAAACTAAGACCGCACCGTCGCTAAGTTGTATTTAGGCGTAAGACTGAGGAATATGGAAACCACTTATAAGCACATCAGTGAAAAAGAGGGTAAGCAAAACCAGAGTGAAACAGGACTTAGGAGAAGCTACAATATTTGGATTTCCTATGAAAACAACGGGCCGGGAATCAGCCACAGCAAGATTTCAGGCCAGGAGTTTGGTCAGAAGTTACTATGCTTCATCTCGTTCCTTGTAACGCAAGGAATACCAGGATTATCTCACAGACAGGCTCTGCCGAACCAGACCTTTAATTCACCAAGTTAAAGGAAGAAAAATCTGAAACAACTTACTTGACATTTTGATAGGCAAATTTTCAGCCACCTGACATTATATTTGTACTTCTGAAAGACAAAAGAATATCGTACTATTTAGCAGTACACCTTTACTTCCACAAATCTTTGAAACTCCAGTTACCGTGGTTACTGTCAGTTACTAACAAGTTTGCCAATTTTGAAAGACCAAAGAGTTTCTAAAAACTAACGTGTTATCTCTTTGAAAAATTAATGTACCTTCCAAGGAATCTGGTCATAAATAGCTCAGGTTTATTTCATCTTTATATTTAAAGCTTTTAGGTCTGTATTTCCACACACCCCACCAGAAATCAGAAGGGCATACCCCACTACGTTACGCTGCTTGTTGCGGAGCTGGTTTCAGTGTGCAAATAACCGAACTAAACACGATCTTCTTTACACCGTAGGAGAAAAACGGTCACCGAACAGGAGAGAAGCAGCAGCAGCGGCGGCCACGGGGCGTGAGTACCCCGAACCTTCGGCAACGAGGACAAAGCGCGGACCCGGGCCGCCTCGGGCAACA
>NW_010267550.1:0-1594 GCF_000690775.1 Eurypyga helias
ACCCCAAGTCCTTCTCCTAAGGGCTCCACCGTCCTTATCCTCAGGGCTGTTTCTATCAAGGGAGGGTTTCTTCCCCCTAGCTCTCGTGAAACCCCACCTGTATCACTGCTTCGAGCTCTGGATTAAAGCACTGGAACAGGTTGCCCAGAGAAGTTATGGATGCCCCATCCCTGCAAGAGAAGAAGATTCTACAAGCATAATCAAGCTTTTGTTTATCTCCTTGTGCTGCAGTCATTGTATCAGTAGACAAACAGCATTTTCAGTGAAGATGAATGGAGACAGGACCAAAGAATTTTTCTGTGTTAAGGTCACAGAATTTTCACTGTCTTGGTAATTCTGTGCATGAGAAGTCCCTTCAAGAAGATTTTAACATTGCTTAGAAGTTAAGATAACATTATCTCAGAGAGCCTCACATTTCCTATAATAGTTTCTCACTCAGCTGTGTTGTGCCTTAGCTGTCATAATCCCAAAGGGCAGGTGAACCTCACAATAAGAAATCATGTAGCTCTGAAGTATCTTTCCGGGGATCTCTCAATTGTCTGTTGTCTACTAGAGAGCTTCTCAACACCCTAATCCTGAGAGATTCTGGAGTCTCTTGAGATGCCTGGCACTAACTTTGAAAAGCTTTTCATTATTTTTTTCCTCTTTTAGAAGACAGGAGAAGGAAGCTGGCTTTAGGCAAACGGTAAATGACGAAGAATTGTCATCAGGGCAAGACGACTTTTGCTCTTATTTATTGTAACGGCAAAGGTTTGCTAATTCTTCCTCTGCTTTCCTAACTACAAAGAATGCAAGCTCCTTACTCACTGTTCCCACTATGACCTTCTCTCTATTCTGGTGCTTTGATTTCTTGTCAGAATTACTTTTAAATCTGGAATTATTTGCTGAAGTAATTTCTTCATGATATGAATATTCTGCATTACACTCAGCTATCTTTGCATGTGATTGTTAGTACATATTTGCTTCTCAAATTTTTGTATACCTTTACAAATTAAATTCTTAATTTTTTTTTGTATATGCTTTCTTTGAATCTGCAAACAAAACTGAAAAAAGAAATTCTGAAGAAGGAAAATTGGAGTGCTCATGTTCCCTATACTTCAACCTTTCTTCTAGGAATAAAGGCAGTAGAGGAGTGCTTGAGGACTCCTGCTTAGTTTGAATTCACTGGGAAAATGAAAAAGAAAAAAAAAATTCTGTCTTTACCTCCTTAGTGGGTTGCACACTTTACACAACACATTACTTTTTTTCACATGTACAGGTAAAAGGGCTAAAAGCAGCTTTCTTTTTACTACTACAACCCACCCCAAACCATTACCACATTATAGGCCTGAGCTTGTCTGCCTAATAGGCATTGTTTCCTGGATTTACAGTTAAGCTGGTTAATTCATTCTTGGTTTATTTTTTATGGTCTTTGTACTTTAAGGATCTAAACTGTAACCTATCTTATAGTCAGAATTTTCCCAAGGATTTGTTAATCTGACTAAAAATGCTATTTGCAGACAGACCTGGATTAACTTGGTTGGAACAAATACAGTTTGGTGGTTTCCTCTTTCTTACTGAGATGAATTCAAGTAGCTATTCCCTCACTGCTCTT
>NW_010267550.1:1625-20692 GCF_000690775.1 Eurypyga helias
TGATAAGACCACAGCTGTAGCAAATGTTTTTTCCTGTGTCGTACATCTCTCACAGCACAATCAATATATTTCATGGTGTGTTTAGCTCAGACAATGTTCAGTTATTAGTGTGAAAAGGAGAAAGGATTCAAGAACCTGAAATGGTTTCTATGTTTAACACAAGAACAGTGGTGATCAAAATCTTCTGCCTAACACAGTTCCCTTCACTGTGTCCCTTTCTGTCTTTCTGTTTTGGAGCTAGGGTCTTCTGTGTTTGTTTGTTTGCTTGTTGCTTTCCCTCCTGAATAGCTATTTGTGTTCTTAGTGTTTTAAAAACAATTAAAACTGAGCCCTTTTTTGTGATTTTTTTTTACACTGTAACATAATAGTGGTGCCCAAGATGTACGTAAACAGCACAACAATTGGATCTGTGTTCAGCTCTTTGATGGGAAAAAGTTTTTCTAAAAAAGGCCATAGCTGTGTACAGTTTAGTGAAAACAAAAGCATTGTGAGTTCATAAATAGCCTCTCTTGAAGGCCACAGTAATGACAGACAAGACTCAAGGGTCTATGCTAGCAAGGTTGATGACAATTACAAAGCATGTACCATTTGAATCATTGGGGTGGTCCCCAGCAATGTGCTGGTGGCTACGACCTAAAGTTGAAAGAAAGGCCAATATTTATCTTATAAAGCAAATGGGGACATAATTGCTCCTTCCCAGAGCAATGGTATAGGGGATAAACATGAAAATTAGTCCTTGTGAGAACCGTGTCTTTATGCCTAGAAAATCTAGAATCCCTTAAATCTGCAAGTCAACTTAAAATGTACTACCTAAAATCACGGAAAATTCCTAAGTGTACAGCTGCATATATATTTAATATTTAGTCCCTTTTTTCCATTTTGACTTTAATTTGTATGAAAAAGCACTCACTAATTCCAACATGTAAATCCAGTCATTGCCAGATATTTTGTACTCTGTTCAGCATGTAATACATTGGTATCAACATGCAAGGGATGATTGCAAGTCTATTTGTCCTCTCTAGTGCCATGAGTGCATGCATTTTCTGTGCCCTGTCAGGTAGGGTAGGTTGCTCTGTGCAATTATGAGGGTGTAAACTATGGAAAATGTTTCTTTCCAATCATAAAAAGCCTACAAAATAAAAAGGGAAAATGGAAATCTAGAAGCAGTTCTTTTTAGAGAACAATGTTACTCACTGTATTCTCAAAAAGCTTTCCTTATAGAGGAGATAAAAAGAATGATGGAGATAAAACCAGAAAAAAAATTTCAGCGTATCTGAAATTAAATTCAGAAATGAGAACATAGACCTCTAATATCTAGCTTTAAACTAGTCATCATGGAATTCAGCATCAGTTTATTAATATAATTTGAGTTCATATTAACTGTGCAGATCTTCTGTGTTTGTGGGGAAAAAAACTTCTGGCTGTGTTTTCTGTAGATCCTTACATTTTTTTACTGTGAGCTGATGACAGAAATAGCTAGTCAATAAATAATTTCATCTTACATACCATTTTAACCATTTAAATTGACAAAAGATAAATGAAATAATTTGCTATATATTGGATTCATTCAGCTTCGTTACAATCAATGTCTGCAGTCTTGAGCTAGACTGGAACTACTATTTCATTACATAGGAAAACAGGGTCAAAGAGACTTCTTGGCAATCATCTTTACTCCTAGTTATTGTTGTCACTGACTTTCACACTTAAAAAGTGAACTATCAATAATTTTGTGTTATTTTCCCTAGTGTTTCTTCATCTTGAGGGATATATCTGTTCCTTACCACACATTACTATAAAACTTCAAATATACATCTTTGGTTCAATTAATAATATTTTTTTATCCAACTCTTAATGACTTTCCCTTCTTGGTGTTTAGGGTGCCTGCGAAAAGACACCATCTTCCTGTCAGCCCTCATTCAGCGAGGCCATAGTGATGCAAATTCCAACTATTTTTTCCTCCCCTGTCTGTTCTTCTGGCAGGTTTGAGGGGGTTCAACATTTCACAGGCAAAAATGCTACAGATGTGTAACCAGTACTACTTCCTTCCTACTTGGTGTGTCTGCCTGGAAAGTGGAAGGAGGTGTTGGCCTCCAGCATGCTGCCCTACAAGTGGCAAAGCAAGCATATGAGACAGAGGGTCTTGAAGGCTGGATAGTCCCCCTGACCTGCAAGATCCCTAATCCTGGCCTGTGCAAGTCACCTTGGAGCCCACCTGGTCCATATGAAATTGGTCTTTCAGGTCATGAGTGTCTCACCTTTCTTTTGATACTGTAATTATACTTGAGAAATTCAGTTGAACATTTTGCAATGGCAATAAGGGTTGCATATTAAAAAGTACTATCAATTTAGTGTGAATTTATTGTATTGATTCTTTCTATGAATAACACTTAGGAAGTACCGCCCCTTGAAGAGCATCAGAAACAATACAATAGCTCAGAATGTTTTCAAGAGCAAGTGACCATTTGTTTAAATTCTTAATTTATGGTCAATGGTTATGTTCTATTGCAAATGTCACTTCTTTGCTGCAGGGATTCAATTAGGTTCATTTTTTCTGTAAGGATCAAGAGCTGCACTTCTGTTTATTGTCACAGATGAAAACTGAATACCTTTACTGCACACATGCCTGAAAGACCAGTAAATACATATTTTCAATACAAAAAAAGTTTGTGGTACTTACATTTGTTCCTAAATCTTTAATTTTCTGAACATCACAGTGGTAGGATAAAAAGGAACAAAAGGATCCACACAGTTTTATGAGCAACAAACTGTATGGAGAATAAAATGCACCTTGAAATATTGTTCTCAGTAACTTGTCGCTGTCCTTTAACCTAAGCAAAAAAGAACATCCCTGTAAGATAACTATGTCATTTTTAAAATGGCATTTTTTCCTCTGACACTTTGACATGTTAGTGTCGTATTTTTTCCTTTACCCTTTAAGTGCCCTTAGCTTAATTTAACCTTGAAAGTAGTATTGGCATAGCAACTGTTTTAAAGAAAGCATCAAAGTTTCTAGTCTCTCTGCAGTTTAAAGGTTAATTATGCACACTGCCATTTCTGCAAGCAGCCAGGCTTTGTACACTCTCCTAGTGTAAAGCTGAAAAGTGCTGCTGGAAGAGTATACACATTTTAAAATAAAACTCATGAAGTCCCCCCTTTTCCATTCAAACAGCCTGAACTGTCAGTTTAGCTAACCTTTGTTTGCCTGTCACTGTGTTCCCATGATTAAATGTGAAGATTATAATCATTAACCGTGCCGGCAGTTCACTGTGGGTGGAATTTTGATGGGTGGATGACATTCTGTTTATACTATGAAGTCAAAATCAGACTTCATCTCTTCCAGCTCAACACCCGGAGGTCTCTAGGTTAGCTACCAAGGCCTAGCTGCATTCGTGTCACCTGACTTTAATATTAAATAGTGCATCCATGACAGATTGGAAGGTATTTCACTATACTCTTTAATCTCTGCCTTTCCTTTTAACTGGAATAATCTACTGGACATAAATGAACTTGATTTGACCTAGAGTTGAACTGGTAAAAAAAAAAAAAAGAAAGAATAATAATAATAGAGGGGGAGGCAGAGAGAGAGAGACAAAGAAGAAGAAAATCTTGCTTAATGTACAGAAAAATACAATTTGTATAGATCTTCAGTTATTATTTTTCCCCCTTTTTCCTTTTTCTTTTCCTGTACACTACCAAACGTATCTAATTTCCCTTTGAAATTAGTTCATACACTCTTTAATAATCCTCTTGATGGGATAAGAAAGTAATCAGGTTTTGAAAGTTTTGTTTGCATAAAAGCTAGTTCTTCAAAACATAAATCTGTTCCTGAACATAATATTGTAATTTTGATTACAATTACACTTCATTAATGTTATTTTATCTTCAACGATGTAAGGCAGTCCTAATATTTGAATTAGTATCACAATGAAAAAAGACAGAAAACCCTTCTAGATATTGACAGAAGAAAAGAAGCCATATTAATGACTTATTTGATGTACCTGTTTATTATATGATGTGACATCAATTAGGTAACGCAACAGCATACATCATGTTCATCTTTATTTTATTTATGATGTTGTTTAGTTAGCCAGCAGAGGTTTCACAGAAAATTGTTTCAAAATAACTGCATCTAAGTGATCAGCAAGCTCTCTTAAGCTTTAAGACATGCACTAGTTTAATTCAGTGACATGAAAAGAGAAAATCTTCATATGAAAAGAAAAAAAAAAAGTTGACGTTTATTCATTGGGCAGTTCCTTGAGTTTCTTGCTAGCTCACATCATCTTTTTCTCATTTCCTGTCAGGCTTCACCATCAGATAAACATATTTCCAAAATAAAACCAAGGTATGCACCTAGATTCCAAAGGCTTTCACATGTATGCCACAATCCCAATTTTGTAAGTTTCAATGTGAAAGTACTAAAGTGAATAGAAATTGGAAGGAAATTTTGGAGGCTATCACAGGTATAGCTCAAATGGCAGGTGGCTTTTCCTGTCCTTAACAGGTGATCCTTAGAAGGCTAAAGGGCTTGTTCATCTGCACTTGAACCTCTGATGAACTCCGATCTTGCCTTTGGCTATGCAGACTCTCCTCATCACCCTTAAACTCATGGATTCAGTCAGAAGGGGGCTTTGCAGAAATAACTTCAAAGATCCTTTGCTGCGGCTTTCCAAAAATTTTATGTGAGCTAATAATGTTTCATAAAATTATTCAGCCAAGTGTGTGAGATAAATTAATAATCTTAGGAAGCCTAAAACACAAATTCCAGTTTGTCCTTTTTTTTTTTTTTCTTGAGATGAAATGTTTCTTTCTAAATGCCTTCAGACATCTGTGATTCCTTCCATGCTTTCTCACACTTGAAACACTGTCTGCATTGGTCAAGTCACTACCCTTTGCCTGTTCAAATACATTTTGAAAATACACTTCTATCTTGATTTTTGAATAAAATCATCCAATGCATGATAAAGCACATTTTCTGCAGACTTTTTACCCTTTTAGGAGGCATCTTAGAATATCTTTTATTTGCAATCAAAACAGTGTGGAAAGTATAATTCTTTTTTGTAGCATCATATAAAATCTAAAGATATGAAGATGATCAGAGGGCTGGAGGACCTTTCCTATGACGAAAGGCTGCGAGAACTGGGCTTGTTCAGCCTGGAGAAGAGGAGGCTCCGAGGAGACCTCATTGCAGCTTTCCAGTATCTGAAGGGGGCCTACAAGGGTGCTGGGAGAGGACTTTTTACAAGAGCCTGTAGTGATAGCACAAGGGGTAATGGGTATAAATTGAAATCAGGGAGGTTTAGATTAGATGTCAGGAAGAAATTCTTCACAGAGAGGGTGGTGAGGCACTGGAACAGGTTGCCCAGAGATGTTGTGGATGCCCCATCCCTGGAAGTCTTCAAGGCCAGGCTGGATGAGGCTTTGAGCAACCTGGTCTAGTGGAAGGTGTCCCTGCCCATGGCAGGGGGGTTGGAACTAGATGATCTTTAAGGTCCCTTCCAACCCTAACCATTCTATGATTCTATGATTCTATGATATATTTGTACAAAGCCAGTGCAGAGAAGTAAATAACTTAAATGGGACAGACTACCTTTATGCATGTATGCGTTGCTCACGTGTATACATTACTTCTACCTAATATGGAATACGATTGTAAGATGGTATTAGCAAATGCGAATGAAATTTTGTTACTTAAACATCCATGCTGTCCCACATGTTATCAAGGAAAGGCTGTTTTCTTATAAAATTCATAATATAGGAAAATTATTGTTTAAAACAGTGAATCATATAAATCTGATCTGAAGAATTAATCATGACTTAAATATTTTTATGAGGGTGCATTAGAGTAAATCTCTATATCTGTGCATATCATGAAGCAGAATGCTTCTAATGGAAATGTCATCTAAAGAAAAAATAAAGAAACCTGGTCAACATTTTCCATTCAATTAAATGTAACGTAATTATTTCTTCCGTTAATTGGACATAATTTGAAATATAGTGATTTCTAATAGATATAATGGTTGTAAAATGTTGATGGTTGGAGAATATCTCATTGACATAAAAAAGATTAAGGTAACAGTTTGGAAGCTGTTAAGCTATTAATGATAATGAGTGTAAGAAATGTGTAACTAGCAAAGGTGGAATACTATTCAGGTGTCTTCACAATGGGTTTCCATAAAGCAGATTGAAGGTAAAAAGGTTGCACTGAATTTGACTGCATGAATTTAGTATCAGGGATACATAAAGCTCAGTTGGTACTTAATTATTTAAAAGCTTCACATAAATAATTACTCTTGAAATTGAAAACATGCACACATGGGAACCAAGATATAAATATATTTAACATATCAGAACACAGTTGTAAGCTAGCAGTTCCAGGGTAAATTCTTCCTCTATTTCCTTCCCCCCTTCTCCCTGAAGTCTTTTAAATTCACTGATGCTGAAATAAACTAAAAATGATGCTATGAAATGCTTTTCACTGTAGTACTTGGAGCCCGATCGTGCTCCCATACGAGTCAGTGGAAAACATCCTGCTGATCTCACTTAACTAACATTAGATACAGACTCTTAAAGGGACTCAAGCAATCCTGTTTACTTCTGGCGTGCTGAAAGACCAGATTATTGGCCAACATTATGAATCCGTGTATCTGTGTGACCTTTCTTTTATGTTTATTTTGAATTCTAGTACTTCTTTTGACTCTTTACTCATCTGCATTGTTATAGCATAATGAAAGTGCTGCACAATACTGCAGTGTATAATACTCCTGCCAAAAAACATGTATCCAATTATCCCGTCAGTTGCACATGCATGCATTGAAACTGTACGAGCTGCAAGTGCAGCTGATGGCTAATCTGTTTTATCGATTGAAATAGATGCTTGAAAGAATGGATCTATTGAATAAAGTAAATTAAAATATTAGAGAACAACATTTTTCAGAGTAATACAACTTTTTTGCACTTACTTGTCATAATAAATACTTGAGCGTGCAATGAGACTCTATTTGGACCCTTACTGAAACGTCGGCATAAGAGGCATACACAAAACCTAGACTTAGTTCATTTCTCACAGAAATAGCCAGAGCAGTCCAGATTAAAACTGATCCTCAGGAAATGAAATTCAGTGTTTCTACTCAGCACAGGGGTTCACAATGCAAAAATTGGTCAATCTGTTGCAGAAGAGAAAGAGAAATGTCATGGTTCAAATATAGGGCTAAAAACTTTTCCCTAAAGTAAAAACTCTATATTGAAAGCATAAAAAATGGATATGTAGACTCACGCTAGAACATTTGTAAAATATTAACTTGTGAAAATTCATCTGTTGCCCACAGTATTTATGAAGAGAGAACACATTGGTTATGTTACCAATCTGTACTTTTATAAGAATAATCTATTGAAATTAAAAAGAAAAAAAACCCTGCTTTCCATTTCAAGTAAATTATAGCAGTGAAAATCTTAAGATTGTTGGATTTTTTTTTGTTAGTTTTAGTTGGTAATATATTCTACGATTTGATACAAATATTAGGTATCAGTCTACTTCTGTGTGGCATTTCTTACTGAATATTATTCTGTGAAGAGGTGAACTGAGTATTTTCCTTGTGGAGATATTCTTTGGCTGTTCTTTTCCCTCTAGAGTGAAGCAATTTATTTATTTACTGGCAAAATTCACTACATTTGAAACTATATTAGAGTGACGAGAGTAGTTTTCTTTGCTTGATGAGAAGCTTTGAACAAATTGGCTTGACTCTGGCTTTCAATAATACATAATGTTCGTGCTGCCAACAAGAGATGACTGCCAAGTCAAGAATGAGTTGTTTGAATTGGTAAGGTAGGCTTCACAGAAAATAGATACAACAAACAAATGAAAGGAGAAAATGTAAAAAGAGAACAGAGGCACTCTCAGAGGATATGGAACAATGTGATGTCATCGAGACAGAAGAAAGAAAATCAAAGGAAAAAGGTTAAATAAAATAAAGAGAAGTAAAACATAAAAGTTACAGAATTCTGTAGTTTCATTTGTATCTTTTGAATATCTTCACTTTATATTATTGATTTGTCTTTCTATAGTGCAAGTGGTGATCATTCCATGCTTTATGCTGTTTCCATTTTTCCTATAAAAACAAACTTTGTTTTATTCCAGATTAAAAAGAAAAAAGAGTATGTTTTCATAGGCACAGGTATTTCAATCTGGCTAATGTTTATAACCCTTCTGAACTTGAACTGTCCCAGACCTGGCAGTAGAAATGGTACCAAGGTGCTTAGGTATCCACTTCACACAATGCCATTAGACTGTGGGGATTGCCACTGGCAGCACGGGATGTGGCATGCTTGAAACCTCTATTTACTTTCTTTTGGAGCACCTCTCACCTTCCCTGCCTCCACGACTAATGAAGGCAGCGTCTTCCATCAGGTGACTGGGTTGGAAGATGGAAACCAGTACTTGAGCAGTGCAGCAAATTTTGATCTGCCTGTACAAAATGTTAACTCTGTGCTGGCCCCAGTCCTTTCTTTTCTATGAGATTAAATGCCTATCAGTCCTTTATCGAAATCTAAGACTTTTTTTCATTTTATTATTTTGAATCATCTTATGATAATTTACTCATACTTTTGAGCAATGTTAGGGTTGGGGTGAACATCCTCTGAAGGTATTTTTAGAAATAGGGTGATAAATAGGTAATGATCAGAGATAATTTTCTGGTTCACTTAGAAGAATACCCAACCTTGTGACTCCTCACAGCTTCTTTTGAAATCTGAAGGATGTACGAAACTCTGTACACCATATATCATTATTTAGTACTCAAAATCTGAACCATTGAAGCATAGGTTCTTTTTATACCAGATATATGCATTGATAATGAAATGCTGGAAGAAATTCAAATCTCTAATGCCTATGGCTAGCTCAGTAAAAATATTACCATAATGCATTGTGGTGAATATTGAAATCAATAAACCTGAGAGTGTATAGAACCAAAGGAAAACATATTTCTGAAATTATTAAACTATACTGTAGGCCTATGGTTATAACTAAACTGTAACAATAATAACTGCAATATGTCACAGATATATTCAAGCTTGTTTTAAACTGGCAAACTTCAGTACCGGTATCAATTAGACATGGCAGAAAAGAGTAATATATTTTGTTTCTTGGACAAGTTTTGAAGTGACTCAGTGCCTGCAGTGTTGGCATGCTATGCTCTCATCTGGGAGATGGAGCAGTCCTGGGCATCTTATCCAAAACAAAGCCTAGCAGGAGTAAGAGCATTTCATATGGAACACTATTTACTGAAAGTCATAAGAACTAATCATATAACCAATGACTGGGATTTCTAAGGTGAATGGAGTCACAGAAGGTGAGATATGTTTCCTATACTAATAAAAATTATACGCTGTAAAAATTACTGTTATTTGATCCTTTTCAGATGCCAAGATCAACCAGAATATCCAACAGATTCAAACATAGGAAATAGACTAAACAACTAATTGGCAAGTGCCATCAAGACTAATGAGTTGAAAGACTGAGAATTAAGCAGAGAGCTTAAGTGTCCCTTGCCTCTCCAGAGCAAGACAAGGTGTACAGTACCATGAAGTCTTGGAGCTCAGTATTTCCTGGGCTCTGATCATTTGTTCAGGCTAGTAGATATTACTAGTCAGTGACCTTAATTAGCTAACATATTTACTTTTTTATAAATGTAAATTAGAAGTGATTAGATATGTGATTGTGGTACATTTAGAATGTAATCTCTCTCTGAGAATAGTGATGGAGAAAAATGTGATCCTCTTCCTTCAAAGCATTTATCACAAAACCTCTTCTTGAACCTAGAAATGATATTTTGCTGCAGAGCCCGTTACAAATAGTAAATAGATTGAAAAAAAAGGGTTCCTAAAGCAAAGGGAAAACAGAAATGTGTGTGGCTTGAGAGTGAAGGAAAAGCTCAGGCAGGGGGACAGGACGATGAAACAACAGAATCATCAGCACTGCTTTACACGACACTCTAATTCAATGTGTCAGGCCATAATCAGCTCCGTTTCACAGTGCTTTGCTCCATAAAAGCAGATTTGTTTAACCACAGCCTCTATTTCAGCATGACTGAGAATGAAGAATAACCAACGAAGCCAGGCATATCTCACGGGTTATATTATGGGCATAGAGTGAATCCATCATTTGCTGAAGAGGCAGAGAAAAAGTGACAGGCTCATTCATGCCTTAGAGTCATTTTTAGGCCTATTGAAAATTTTAATCTGTGCACTTTGGATGAACTTCCCCACTTCTTAATTTAGTACATGTAGCCGTGTGGTAAAGCCTGTCTGCCTCAGATAGGGCAGCCTTGCTTCTCCAGGACATCAGCCCCTCCAAGCAGTTTTCTCCTATAGATTCAGTCTGGCTGCCTTGAACTTTACACAGACACATAAGCCCCGATTACAGGAGGACTTCAGAGTTAATTAAATAGTGAAATCACATATACCCCAGGGCTGACATAACACCATTCCAGCAATAATTTTAATTTAGCATTAAAGATACTGTACATTTTTGTAAGATATTTTCTTTAGAAAAATACACATCTATACTTAGCAGCATGATTCTTCTCCCCCCGCTCTGTATAATATAAAGGCTTTTTAAAGAAAGAGGAAAAAAAAAAAAGAAAACAAAAAAAGACAATGTAAGTGTTGCAAATTAGCAAATTCAAGGAAATTGCTTATTTAGAAAGTGTATGCAGCTGTCAAATAAATGAAATTGTTATTAAAAATTATGGCAGCTCAGATAAATGAGGTAAAAGTGTTGGCTCATTTCTATGAAAATTTTTCGTGTTTGCTTCTCACTGCCATAGATTGTGCTGCAGTGCGTGTTTGTGGTGTATGACACAGAATTTTGAAACACTGGAAGTACTGAGGCACAATATGTGCAAATGCTTTACCTAAACTTGACAGTACATATTAATAATATGAATTTTGGAAGATGGCAGCACACATACCAACCCGACCCCCACCCATTAGATTTTACCCTCTACAGAAAGCATTAAAGGAAGTGTGAAGTGAATTATTTCCTCTCCAAAGTTGGTGGGGTTTTTGTTGTTGTTGTTGTTTGGTTGTTTTTTTTTTTTTAATGAAGTGCCATTCTTATGAAATAGACCTGGTTTTAAAACACTGTTTGTATAAAAACACAGAGTAAATGCAACATCTTACATTCATTTTATTGGCATCTCTGGGCTATATCTTCAAGATGGCTGCACTTCAGCAAAATATGCAATTTAATGGGTCACAGATTTATTGTGAACCTTGGAAAAGAGCAAATCAGTCTGATGTTGAAATTCAAGAAACAACCAAAAATACTTATAATTTGCAGTTGGTAGAACTCTGAAAAATGTGGATGGCTTTGTTTTGCTTTGTGCTTTTATGCCTAGTTTTAAGGTGAATGGATCACTAAGTGTTGGGTCTATATCACTTCTCATTCTTCCTTCTTCTGCCTAACCTTTCATTTCCAGACATTTGAATTGAAGATTAACAAGGCAAAGAGACAACTAAATAAATCTCAGGGCTATATGTAAGGAGAGCAATGATAATCACCCTTTGTCCTTTCAAAATTCAGATTTAAATGTAGAACAATGCCATTTGAAAATATTATAAACCAGGTAAGTGTTTGCCTGATTAAAAGGTAAAAAGTTCAATGGGTGAGAAAGATCAGAGACCACAGTGGATGAAATGATTATAGTAAAACAAAACATTTCAAAATCTGGGCAAAGCATGTCCAGTCTCAAAAACCTTGTTTATCAGAGGAATTTTAAAAATAAGTTAAGCAATGGAAGTATTTGGATATTAATTTTTAAAAATGCTTCAGCTATAATTATTTTTCTTTTTAAAAAATCTAATATAATGCAAATATTAAGAATTACTGCCAACCAGCTTGCTATATAAAATATATTAATGGCAGAATAAGACATGTTTCTTTTGCACTCACGACTTACGCATATTTTTTATTATAGAGTTCAAAGTTTATATGTTTCTTTTAGAGTTTATCACACTCCAAGTAATTCATGGTCCAGAGTTTGAGAAGATTGCAGGCAGAATTAATAAAATGCACCTGAACTTATTCTCTGTTATTATTCTATATTTTCATAAAACAATAATATTATGTTTGATTACTATCACTGGAAAAGGAAAACCATAAGAAAAAGTTAATGAAGTAATATATATCTGAAGCAATGCACCATCTTAGAAATATACTTAGGTTAAATCTTAGATGAAAAGGTTTCAGCTGAATCTCCCCTGCTTAGGCAAAGGAGATCGTTACAGATACAATTAAAAACAGACTTTCAGAAATTGATTGAATCTACATTTTTACATTCTAAAGATGCTACCTAAAACATGCTTGTCACCTGTTGGAGATATCTGCATTATTAGAAATCTCTCTCCTATCCTGCCTCACATTATCAAGTAATAGAATGGCCTAGATCTTGTATAACACTTGAAAAGATAATGTTCCTACATTTTCTATGATACATATTTTTCAATCATACGGATACACTGTATTTTCACGTGTTTTAAAGGATTTGACCTGTATGTTAACCTGTATTTTAAGAACCGAGGACTTGTTTCTGTAACTCACCTGCACAGTATGAACAAGAGAATGAAGAAAACTTGTGGGAAAGAATCCAGCACATCAAAATTACTACAGTGTCTTGGTAAGTTTCTGAAATGTCAGCATCACATGAGTATAAAGTGCTGCGCACATAACCATAAAATATCAGTTAATTGTCACAGTTTTTTGATCTGGTACCATTCATACTAAACAGAAGTTTTTAAAAAATGTATCAAACTATATTAAAATATCCATTTTGTAAACCACATATTTCTACTCGTGTAGTAGTTAGCAATGGGAACACTTGAGACTGGACAGTTTTTCTACCCCAAGTTTGTGCCATGAGCACCACTCTCTAGATGAAAATTAACTCTCAAGTCTGACTCTCTGAAATTGTTCTCAAAACTCTGTTAGTTTGACATGTTTCAGCTGTGAGTATATGTATCATCTCCAACAAACTTGAATGCTGAGAGAATTTTCTGTGGTTGAATTCTTGTCCTCATATCTTCTTGTATTCAGCTGTGAATAGCAGTGTATAATATGGAATAAAATAAGAAAAAGAAACTTAAACTGGCCAAAAACTTTTACCTTTGAGCATTTTGAGTTAATAATTCTGGTTTTCATGATTTATAGATAAGTATATTATTCTGAAAATGGGAAATTACCCTAAACTTTATGATTAGGTAACTGGTGAATATTGATATAGTGAACAAAAGATCTGTTGTTTATTTTTTGTTAAATATTTTATTATTGTTATTTTATAATACATTTATTTTATATATGGTATTGTAGATCTTTCTAATATTAAAATACCCCTCCATCTGACTTTTTTTCAGTTTGTGTAGCAATTATCAGAAAGACCAATTTTTATGGTCTTAATGAGTTTTACAGTTTGACAGCTTTTTAATATATTTCAGTGAATCAGAATAATTTTGGTTTTCAGATTTACTCAGTTATCCATCACTCAGATGTGTATATGATATGATTTTTTATATACTTATCTCCCTTTGTGTTCAAAATAGGGCTTCAGTTTTAACAAGAAATGGATTACGCAGAGGATTTCTAATACTTATGTTTGTGGAGATGAAATAAGGATTCCATTTGTGAATCTCTTTTTCAGATCAGAGCAGAACAGTTTATAATATTTTGTCCCTTTGATTACTGCACTAGGATTCAAATAAAAACAGTTATTCAAATTATTCAGACCCTCAGATATATTTTTTCAGGTCAACTTGAATACACTGCCATTAGTTTTGAGTCTGAATCAAATTTCAGAAACAGGAATAGGCTAAGATTTCATCTATTGTAAAATAAATATTTGTCATCTTTACTTGATGAAGCTTGTTGAGAAATCAAATGGTTATTACAAAATTTCAGTGAAAGATATTTGTCTAAATGTGGTACAGATCTTGAACATTCAGTTGCATACCAATGGTTTCCACCTTTTATCTTTCAAATTCAGTGTCTTGGGTGATTTTTATGAAACCAGTCAAACACATTTGTTGTCTTTCAAGCCTAGGCAAAAAATTGCAGTTCCAAACTAAACAAACAAAACAATTAAACTTCCAAACAAACTAAAAATCAAATTTGGTTGAAATTGAAGCTACTAGTATGTATACATTGAACACAAGACACACTCCCATCTTCTTGGAATAGGGCAAAGGAAATCAGCGGTCAGCAAAGCCACATGCAGCTTTTACCCAGAAGGCAAATATTTAGCGCTTTCATGAGTTTCCTTTTATCTGCCTCTCTCTGTCGGCAACACTCAGCTCAGCCTTCAATCTGATGAGAGGGCACTAGTGTCATGACAGAGAATGTGAGCTAATGAAAGTGTAAAGTTTTGTTCAGCAGAGTAGAAAATTCCCATCTAGTGAGCAGAAACTGCAATCTGATATGATTGAGTTTTTAGCAGGCATTGCTATTATGTGTTTAAAGGTCCAAAACGGTTACATTTTTGATCCTCTAAACACTAAACTTTTGATTTTTTCTTTCTTCACCTTTAATTATTGTTTTCTTGTAATTCATGAAGGTTTTTAACCCAACCGTGTTCTAGACCACATGTTGATTTTATTATACAGCATAGTTTATTAAGTTACAAAAGTTTTACTTAACGATGGACACTTTTATAAATTGCCAGTGAGCCACAGAAGTAAGACAAATCTCAATCCAAACTGAGTAAGCATCAGAAATGGAATCAGATTGCCTCATAGTTTAAAAAATGTTCAAATCCATATATGAACTTCATAACAAAAGTTTAGTGCTACAGCACGCACACTTTTGGAGTGTAAAATCTGGGCACATGTTGAATTTAGGTGCTTGCTTTGTTTATCTCACTCCCAAGCCTACTGTCCTACCTGACTGCCACATAAAATATTTGAGATCAATTTGGTTATGTAGCTATTTGATATTAAGCTCCCCAACACCTGTGTAGAATTGCAGAAAAACAGAAGAAAACTCTTATCTTGATAGATTGTCCCACAAGAAAAAATAACAAATTTCATCTACTTGATGTGTTATTACTAATCTTAGATTTTTCCTAAGTTACTTTTGTGAGCACCATGGGAGGAACTCATGTGACCTGACTTAGTCCTATAGAATTTAGAATTCAAATTACTTATTCAAAGCTGTTTAATTTAGACACTTGCAGAGGTGTTTCATGTCCTTGTCTTAGACACTGTGATGTCATTCTCAAGAAAAGTCTTTATCTGTATTGACTACTATGAAGGAAGCCCAAGATGCCAATTTTCAGCAATGCACAGCTTATGCTAGAGTTCAATGCAATTAATTGAACATCTCTCTTTCTTCTAGGATTGTGCTGACTTCTCATTTTCACTAGTTTGGCATTTTCCTGCCAGCTTGGAACACAGCATATTTTGAACACCCTGAGGAAGGGGGAGAAGTCTCCAGTGTGCAAACACCAATAGGTGAGAGTGGTATGTGATGTACATCGACCTGCGAAAGAGTGAGCAAGGCTGGAGCAGAGCTGGCATTTAAAATGTCTGCACAGACTGGGGGAAAAAAAAAAAAAAATCTTGGCAGCTATACAAATAAGAATAGAAAATACAGAAAATTTTATATCAGCTGCTCAGAGTTTTCTACTTTACCAAAAAAGGGAACACTTAGGATAAATTATTCCCATGAGATGACTGCCATTCCATGCATCATTACACAGGAAATGTGGGATTTTGAAAAACATTGATATTCTTGGCTGGCTTGCTGCTAGTGCTAGTTCTGTGTGAACCTTTCGCTGTCAGCATTCATTTTGTAGTTAGAAGGTATTTGGTGTTCTTAGCTCTGCAACATAATGCTTGGTACTGATATTTTGGCTTTCAACATGTAAGATCTCTTCTAAGGATTTACCTTGCATTTGTATTTGTCAGAGACATTATTCACAGAAGAGCTTTCTTCTAAAGAATTTAGTCACTGTAGGCTCTGAGCAATACTACTTTGTTCCAGTTTTACATAACAGCTATAGTTCTTATCATAGAACTACATTAATATCAATTAGGATTAGGGTCTCTGTTTCATTTTAATTTTTGCATTTCTTTAACAACTCTGCAATGTTGCATTAGAAACAAGCTACAGCAAGATTAAGTTACATTTTTTAGAAGCTCACAGGAGTCAAGGTATCATGCCATGTATTGTTTTATGTATATTTAAAATATTATTAACATGCTGCATTTTTCTAGGGAAACTAGTATTCAGATATGCAGAACTTGAAAATTACATTGTCAACTGCCCCATCAGTGATAATTTGTGATCACTACATTTCCTGATAATGATTCTAAGAATAAAATACAAGTGAGAATCATTTTGAATGGAAGGGCTTCAAATATTCAAGATAAGTTGTGATTAATTTTTTAGCATTTCTAACAAGTCTCAAGATTCACAGAAGGTTAAAATGAACTAGATATAAGTTGTAGGATCTCAGTTAAGAAGTTTCTTAATTTTTTTTTTTTTTTTTGAATATTCATCCTGTTTGGTTACATGACTGAGGCAATAGGTCCAATTAACTATTTCAGTATAAAGCTCTGCTTTGAAACTTAAAAAGTCCAAATGATTAATTTAAAACATTCAACCGCAAATAATGACAAAATCCCCTAGTGAGTTCAAGCTCTGGGTTATTTTGCTATCATGTGATTGAAAGAATAATACATGCAACACCGCAGTGTCAACAATGTGGCATGCATTAACACTGATGCAAATGTTTTTTGACAGGTGATAGTGTGCTTGGAGTTTTTCACAGTGTTTCCACAAATGTGCAAAAGAACCGAGCAGACAGACAAATGGTATTCTGTATATACTACCTTTTGAATTCCTGTTCATCGTGTACAATGACGTATTCTGTTCCTTCACGGCTAATGTGAGGGACAGAGGGTCACAACCAGGGCTGCCTTCTGAAAGAGATGGTCTGTAGTTCTTTTACCTTTTGTTCTAGTGTTGGTGGATGGTTGACCGAATCCAACTTTTGTTCGATGATAAAAAATCCATATTGTTTGTTTGTTTATTTTAAATAGATTAAAAAAAAAAAAAGAGGGCAGATAAAGTTCACTTTATGCCAGTGGCAGACTAAGCATCCATTTCCTTATCCCTTTGATAATGTCAACATGCTTCTGTGGGTGGATAGTCTGGATCAGATGTTATCCACTTACATACTTTTCATACAGTACTTCAGTTCTGAAAGAATTAAAAAATATAATAGAAATTATCCAAATAAAACCCAAACCTCTGAAATAGCAGTGACCAGCATAGACTTGAGCTATAAAGAATTAGAAAGGATTTTGTCTGGGACAAACCACAGAGAGCAGAGTAAATATTGTTTGATAAAAATCCGTTGCAGCTTGACACAGGACAGCAGACAGAAAAGTATGTCTGAAAAACTGAAACCAAAATGTTGGCACGTGCAGTTAGAATGGCATCCACATAGGCCAACATTCTTCACCAGTTCTGTCTGGTAGGTTACAATGCTCTACTCCACTAAAAATGTAAGCTCCTCTCTTCCAGCTACAGCTTGGAAAAAGTGTTTATTGCCAGAAGTAAGTCGGTGATTGAGAGAAATGACTGCTGTGTCTTCTGCTGGTGTCTTTTGAATGGATTGGTTAGGAATGCTGCATTTTAAAATTTATTTCCTCAAAGTGGAATACATATCTGTGACTACATGCATGAACTTTAGTCAGAGACGTGACAATAATAGAACAAATAGAAAGTACCTGTTATATATCGCAAATATTTGTCACTTACTATTAAAGGATTAATAGCAAGGATCTACATACTAAGGCTGGAGCTTTTGCCACAGATCATGTCCATTTTATAGCCTTGTTTCTGAAGCAACTCCTCTAAAATCGATGATACATTCAGATTGGAGGTGTTTTGTTATTACTATGGCAGGTCAGTTAATAATAATTGTGCTTTCCTCCAGTCATTGAAAATAGAATACATAGTGAAAAATGGCACGTTATGTTGCATTTTTGACACAGTGTAGTTATGCTTGCCCTAGAAAGCCCAACTTGTTTTTCACAAAAGAGCAATTATTAACAAGAACTTGATTGGGGACACTCTTAACTCGCTGTAAATTGTACTTAGAAAACTACTTTCACAGGTATAATTGGAAAAATGCATGTGCTGTTTCTTCCCTTCTTACCCTGAGTAATATCTTACCTGATAGTTAATCCTGCTGACACTGGTGAGTGCTTCACATGAGTAAATGTTATTTAGAGTGTAGCTGCAAAAACTCGGTTAAAGTGTGAAGAGTGTCGTGTGGTATAATGATATGTTTTACAATCAATAGGCATTTAAACTGACAGCTTCTTTTGTGGTGTGAAATTCTGTTTTACCCAGCTCAAAGTCCAAAGACTATTGATTCATATCAGTAAGGTACAAGCTGTGGTGTTAATTCTCTCCTTGGTGTCTGTTTGCAACTTACTCTGTGATTAACAGATGATTTTAAAGTACATTAAAACTGAAAACTGTACTTCTCTGGAAAGTGTATTCAGAAGGTGTCATAGACTCTTATTTCTTTCACCACCCTTGTAGTTGTTGCAGAATACTGGGAACTACTGATAAACATCAGCAAAAAATTTCCATGTTTAAAAGCAAGTGAACAGAATTGCTTTTTATAGTGTAAAATCTCTATCAAAAGTTCCTTAATTCTAAGTCAGAAGTATTTTGGGGAAAATTTTGTATATTTTTAAAAGGCCAAAATAAATGTGTTTTAACTTTCAGCATGCTTTGCTCCAGTTTAAACATTTCTTTCACCTTAATTTTCTCAAACTTCTATCCTAGACTTTTGTGGATGCACCATAATTAATATGGCCTTCCATATGAGACATAAAAAATTGTGTAATCTGGTACTGCTATTCCATATAATAAAAATTTTGACATGCGCTAGCTTCTGCATGCGCTTATTCTCATACAAACAAAAATAAATCTCCATTGTAAAATGTTATCCATTGGTTTGGTTTCTGTTCTTTTGCCTAGAACAGTTTCTCCTGGAGTTCAT
>NW_010267550.1:20713-27037 GCF_000690775.1 Eurypyga helias
ATATTGTGCCAGAACTGAAATTAAAAAACTAGGGTTTACTCCTACCTGACTCAAAATGAGAAAATACCTGCTATTGTAGAATATTATCCACAGTAGATATCCCATGTGGTTCTAAAAACTTGCTTGGCAGGAATACAGAAGCTCACTAATTTTCTTACCAAAAAATATTTCCTAAACACTGTATTTGAAAGTAGAACTTTTCCAAATATTATTTTAGATATATTCTTATAGATCTTTATTCAACAAAGTACCTAATAATAGTCTTTAGTACTCTGCTGAATGGGAATAAACTTAAATGCATGTGTAATTATGTACTGAAATGGAACTGTAGAGGAAAAGATATCTCCTATTGGCTCAAAACTCATGAGCTGCTGATTGATTTTGATATGAAATGTATATTTCTCTTGGTATATCAGCAAAATTACAGTAATAAACTTACCACTCTTCAGCCTAATAGAGTGGGAGAGTGTAGCAGTTACACAAAAAGACCGTAAGTATGTCCTGTTTTTCCATACACTTAAATATAATTGAAAGTATTTAGGAAAACTTTATTACCTAGGGTTCAAGAAGTGACATGAAGTTATTTGCTACAATACTTCTTTTTTTTTTTCAAAAGCACTGCTCACAATTAATCCATCTAAAAACTGAGGGAATAGAAATCAATGTGATCAGAATCAGTCACCACTGAATTTTTTGAAGTCTTGTAAACAAGACAAAGCCTTTCTTTTCTGAATAAGGACTCTGATTTATTAAACATCATTGCTGAGGTGGTAGTGAGCTGCTGCTGCTTGTTTTTATATTGAAGATATTTGGGCTGTTTAGTCGCAAACATTGCCAGAACATGAAGATGCTACATATAATCCATTTTTGGCTACAATTACATGAGCAATCAAATAGCAGAAGATTTTTCACTTGGTGTGTTGTTTATACTGAGCTCTTAATGAGATGAATATGTAGATAAGGATGCTCTTAGATAATTCTCAAAGTCTGAACTATTCTCATATTTCTGTCTTGAAAAGGAGAAAAAAAAAAAAAAGAAAGCAACTCAAGCCAAATCAAGGCAAACAGTATAAATGTGAAAACAGCATTTCATTCCACCATTCTACTAATGAAAAAACTGCAATAAACATGGAAAACTATGTGGTAGTCTCTGAAAGATCCTGTTCTGTTAAAGCCATTGGAAAAAAATGATGATGATTTTGCAGGGAACAGTCAGAGGTAGAATGGTCAAGTCTTAATTCTGCCACTGAGAATCTGTCCTGTGTTGTGAATTTCAAAGGAGACAACATTTTAAAATAACAGTGGAAGGGCTTTTCTCCCGGAAGAAATTGTGAAGGCTCAGAGAAAATCTGCTGTTGTTATTGGGTGGCTGATACTCAGCTCGTCTCTGGTGCACATCTACTACCTCACTTGGCATTCTCTCTATTCACCAGGGATATTCGTTCCTATTTAGTTAAATGCATAAAGGGTGCCCCCTGCAATAGGTTCACCTTATTAAAAACTTGTCCTTTGCATGCTCTGTGTAACAGGATTGAGGCATTACGGACTTCCCACTCCGGCTTCATAGCTATGCAAATGCCAAGGAGCCTGCGTCTGAAAGACGACGGTCACTTGTCTGTGCAGGTTTCATGCATGCCTTCCCACGTTATTTAGCATCTGACACACCGTGTCAAGCTACACTTCTGGTTGTATTACAGTACAGGTCGACATGACGCAGTAGGCCACCCCACACATCTATACCTGGTACAGATGCATGACCAAAGTCAGGGGTGGGAGGGTATTTCTTCTTGTAATGACATCAGCAACAAATACAAAATTTAAAACTGATTAGAGGGAATAAGTTCATGTTGCAACTCAGTAAGTCTGAATTGTGTCAAATGGCTCTTAGACCAGACACCACAGCCCCCAAAAGGAAAAATGTGTCTTGTTATCTGAGCTAACAGATGCAAGCGCATTTTATTATGTCTCTTTGCATTAGGAAGCAGACATTAAATAAAAGAAAAGCTTTCTAAAGTACCCTAGAGGGAATATACAAGGGAGTGTGCTTCAAATGCCCTCTGTGCTGTAAGTATTACTGCAAAGCTTGTTTCATACACAGTAACTCTTCTGCTTTCACATTCTCTGCAAGTGACACTGCAGTTGAAATGATTTAATGCTGAATTATTCGGTTCTGAAATAATAGACAGTATCCTTGTTCCCTAATGATAACATCATTGCCTGCAACAGATTCTTTACGACATATTAAACAGCAGAAGTACCCTACACAGCTGTCAGCTGTTGTTTTCTGGATAGGTAACAATTATGGATTCTTAAGGTATATACAGTAGGAAGAAATAATAAAGCAAGCCACTAAATTATGAAAAATAAAACTGAACCATTCTTGCATTATCTTATTTTTCAGAGTAGGTCACTGAGCACTGGAAATAAAACCTAATTACTCCCAGTTGAAAAGTTCAATGTCACTATTATGGTATGACCTACTTTCTGAAGCTCTGAAATTTTTGGCTGGATGGATAATGGTTGAATATATTTTTTCACTATACAGGAGGCCCTCTGGATCATTTTTAATATACCACAAAAATCTGAACATTCGCTTCAATAACTTGGTGCTATTATTAGATGAATTTATGGAAAATTTAGGTGAAGCATGACAAGCAACGAAGTGGTACAATTATATAGGGATGGACTATGTATTTATGATTAGAATCAGATGCAAATTATGCTGTATAAATAACATAAAAGAGAAATAATATCTTTTAGGAGTTATGCTGTTTATTATAATGAAGTAAATATAGCACTCACCATTAATTTCATAATAGGTATTTATGGACTTTGTATTTCAACAATTTTTATCTAAAATAACATTATTCACGTAAAAACTGATCCATGTTTCCAGTGCCCATTAGTTTTGTTTAGAAGTGAAGACATGTCATTGTGTGAAAAATGGGAGTTATTAGGTGTTTGTTGGAATGAATCTGATAAAAACTATGAAATTAAATCAAGTAACTGTCTGCTTTTTAATTTATTTTTCCTTAGTGTCTTGACTGGAAAAAAAAATCTAAATGTCTTAGTGTTTTTACACAGAAATAATCTTTGACCCAGTAAACTTGGCACATTATCCTCAGACAGATATCCTAAAGAGCTGAAATACGAGCAAATGACAGACTGAAATGTCTTAAAAAGATGGGCTTTATTTTTTTCCGTGCTTTGCTGTGGAAAGTAAATTTAAACTATTATGACTTGTGGGGGTGCAGAAGGGTGTGCTAATTGCTTTCAAAATGTAAGGTAACAAAAATAAAAGACTACAAATGTGGCTGAAGGAAACAATTGGATAGATGAGATTCACAGTTTATAGACAATACCATTAAAATAATATTTTTTCAATAAGCTGTGTAAATACACATTTTTTCTTAATTGTATGAATACAAATGAATTTCCTACTAAATTTACCCAAAGCTCCTGCATATGCCTGTGGCAGACACTGGACTTGATTAAGATTCAAATAATTTTAAGGACAAAAATTTCATCTGATTGCTTCTTTATATATTCATTATATGAGACAAAGAATCACATGGATCATACTATAAAATGTTTATAAGGAAAATGTAACAAGTGTGATGTGTTAAATATATGATTGATATCATATGCATAAATTAAGTATTTGCACATATTAAATCTGAAAGAGCTAAAGAGCTTTGCTTTTTAGGTAATTATATCCTATGTCCAGAATTTTTTTCTCCTTCTTAGATGAGAAAAAGACTGCATTTGCAGCCCAGAAGGCCAGCCGTAACCTAGGCGGCATCAAAAGAAGCGTGACCAGCAGAGGTAATTCTCACCCCCTACTCTGCTCTTGTAAAACCCCAACTGGACTACTGGGTCCATCTCTGGAACCCCCAGTGCAAAAAAGACATGATGCTCTTTAAAGGTCCTTCCAACCCAAACCATTCCATGATTCTATGATTCTATGATTTTTCTACTTACAACTGCAGTGATTTTTTTTTGTCATAAAATATTAAAAGCAGTAGACAAGAGATACAAACTCAAAGCCGTATAAATAAACTGCTTAATATTTTTCATCATAGGTTTGTGCTTCTGTTTTTTTGACTGGGAAACAGGAAAGGTTTACACCTGAGAAAACGAAGTTTAACCAGTGAGTAGTGAATAACACAGTCTTATTTTTTCTAAAAAAAAATCAAGAGCATTTTGAATGCATTCACAAACGAAACCTTATTTGAATGATTATATAATTATAATGAATTACTATAAAATATGAAAGAATACAATCCAATAAAATATAGGCTGTGCCAAGATCATTCACTCAAGTCATAGAATCATAGAATTGTTTGGTTTGGAAGGGATCTTTAAGGAACATCTAGTGCAACCCCCACTGCCATGGGCAGGAACATCTTACACTAGATCAGGTTACTCAAAGCCCGTCACACCTGACCCCAAATACTTCCAATAATGGGGCATAACATACTTGTTATCATAAGAGGTTCATTACCAAACAGAAAATTCACTTTGCCTGGGCTGAAGTACTCTGTCCTTGGCAAATATGATATTTAAGGGGCAAATATACTCATTTTGAGAAAAGAATGTTTCACTGAGAATAAAATTAAACAAGATTATTTTGGCTTGTGTATATAAAGATAAATAAACTCTGTTTGAATTTAATATACCATTAACTCTTTCATGATTTGTAGAGAAAATCTGTTAAGATACTTGTGAAGACCTTAGATCATAAGCCTTAATAAACTACAGATAATGAAAACAGACTCCTGAGGATGATTTCCATGTTATCAGTTATCTTTGTTTTTAATCTAACATTTTACTCTAATTTACCATGATCACCGAAACTGATCCTTCTTCTTTCCAGTTATATTAGAATGAAGTGAGAAAAAGGGAGAGGAAAGAGAATCACAAAAATCTCACATTGACCAAATAGGTTTCATGAGTAGGCAGACTACATTTTCAGATGTTATTTATCAAGTAATCTTCAAATAATTAAACAAATTTTTATTTCAATTTCCACTTCTTCATATCCAAGTCATAAAATATATGTAAACTACAGGAAGGTTACAACTATAGCTATATAGCTACAACGACCACCATACGAATAGTGGGATGGCAGATTATGTCCATCGAGACTAAGAAGAAAACATTCACAAATTACAGTTCTTAACAAATAAGAAATTTTTTGCTCATTTTTTTGGTTTTGGGTTTGTTTGGTTTTGGGTTTGTTTTTGTTTTTTGTTTTTTCATTTAGGTACAGTCTGTTGAACTCCTTTCTACTTATATAAGGAAAAAACCACATTCCAGCCCAATAATTGCTAGCCAGATTTCAGCAAAACATAAGACCAACAGACAAGCAATAAAAAAAAAAAAAATTACACCAAAATGCAGAAAGCATTATTCTTTTTATTTTGAAGCAACTTGTGTCATTGTACAGATTATCAAAATTCTATTGAGTATCTAATTATTTGTTTAATGTTTTATGTTTCAAGTGAATATGTGTACAGATGCTACTCCCTGCAACTGTGTAAGAAGCCATGAGGTTTCAGCTCCAGGCTGAAACCTGTCTGAATCATCTGCAACAAGTCTATAGACAATTCCTTTAAACCACAGAAATATCCAAAATAACAGCTCAAAGCTAGACTGTTGTCAAAATTGTTATAATCAGTAAATGACAACTTTGTACAATCAACTTTATCACAGCTACCTCTAGTGTCACAATAAGTTGTATATGTCTTTAGAGACCATAGAATCATAGAATGGTTTGGGTTGTAAGGGACCTTAAAGACCATCTAGTTCCAACCCCCCTGCCATGGGCAGGGACCCCTTCCACTAGACCAGGTTGCTCAAAGCCTCATCCAGCCTGGCCTTGAACCCTTCCAGGGATGGGGCATCCACAGCTTCTCTGGGCAAGCTGTTCCAGTGCCTCACCTCCCTCGCTGTGAAGAATTTCTTACTGATGTCTAATCTAAACCTTCCTGTTTTCAATTTATACCCGTTCCCCCTTTTCCTATCACTACAGGCCCTTGTAAAAAGTCCTCTCCCAGCACCCTTGTAGGCCCCCTTCAGGAACTGGAAAGCTGCAATGAGGTCTCCTCGGAGCCTCCTCTTCTCCAGGCTGAACAAGCCCAATTCTTGCAGCCTTTCAGCATAGGAGAGGTGCTCCAGCCCTCCGAGCATCTTTGTGGCCCTCCTCTGGACTCGCTCCAAGTGGTCTGTATCCTACTTATGTTGGGCGTTCCACAGCTGGACACAGTACTCCAGGTGGACATACTGGTGGACACACTCCAGCACACACTGATGGCTCATGTC
>NW_010267551.1:0-15056 GCF_000690775.1 Eurypyga helias
GGAGTTAAACCACGACACACACAGACCTTCATAGTGCTTTTCAAGTTTGGAGTACATTACCACTATTCACCTTTTCAACAGTGCTGTGACAGAGGTAAGTGCACGAAATGATTTACAACAAAATGTTTTTCACAGAATCTGTATGGTCAGTGACGTTTTTGAAAAAAGGATATAAAGTATCAGGATTAGATTGACCAAAACTGACTAACATGTAAACTTTCTTCTGGAGAAATATAACTGTATGGAGTCAACCAGGGCTTCACTATGTGAACATCATTCAACAATTGGTTATAAGAAAGTTGGTTATAATGCTTCCAAAACCAGACAAAAACCCTAGCCCAACACCATTAAACTTTGTTCCTTATTATGCCTGGCTTTATGGATCTTTTTTCCTAAAGGAGAAAACTTTGCTGCTTGCAATTACTAGGTCAAATACAAGAGACAATCAGTTTCCCTCAGTGTCATTAAAACTGCAACAATTTTCTCAGCAATTAAATAAAGCCAAGGTAATTGGTTAGTACAGATCCAAGATATACGCAGCAATCTACACACGACTAGAAGTAAAAGGGAAATCCTTGTGACATTGGTGGCAATGACAGATTTCCCATTAACTTCACTGGGGTTGGGGTTAGTACTAAACATCTGCTGAGAAAAGTCCTTGGTCAGTTTACCTTTGCATCCTGGGGTCAACTGAGGATCACCCTTAATCAGTGATGTATTTTACAGAAAGCACAATCCATGCTGGTCTGGAATAAATGTGTCAGAAGCCTGCAAGGGTCAGTCCCCAGTCAGAAACACGATGGCATGGAGGGGTGAAACCACTTCTGCTGAAATACTGCCACTGATAGCACCGGGCCAAGATTTAATCCCAAGGATCCAAACCACTTGGACCCACTATTCAGCTGAAAGGAACTATCAAATCTCCAAGGTTTCTTTTCTAATAAGAAATAGTTATCATTGATTCTTAAATGAAAATCAAACAAAAGAAATAATGCTGATATTTATTAACTTCTTCCTTGAATGATTTTTTTTTCTTTTTGCTTAGTGTTTCTGGAATTCTTCTGAATTTGTCCTTTATTTATGATGATATGTCACAGAGGAAGTTTACCATCCTCTGTAATACTGAAGGGACTGCAGGAACTAACATTTCTATATCCAATCAAAATATTTATCATTCACTCTAAATTGCCTTTTATTATTTCTGTAAAACATAGATACATTTTAAGGATTTCACTTATTTTATAGAGTGGTCTTCTGGGAAAGAAATAATCTAAACACTGATTCTCAAAAATATTGATTATTGCCGCAGAACATATGACTGTTCAATTTAAAATACCTTTCTATGTCTAAATTCCCTTTACTCTTTTTTAAACATTCAATACAGCTTTTAAATTGTCGGAATTGAAGAAAATTATTTTATTTTCTGTTTCCTTCAGCATCAGTTCTTTGCAGCCTTTTGATTCACCAAAATTTCAGCCTTGGTGTGCCCCAAACCAATTATTTCTTTTATTTTTTGGAGTTCATCATTATCTGCTCAGCTGTACACCCTTGGTGTTGCCTCTTGCTGTTCTGTCATTGTATTGTGAACTTTTCTGCTCAGCTCAACCCACTGAGATGGAGGAGGTCTCATCCTGATTTTCCTATGGGGCGCAGGAAGAAACAGCAGCCTGGTGACAAGTTCCCTGTTAAACCTGTTGCCATAGTAACAGGCAGAAAATCTCCCTCTTTCCATAACCTTCAGACTGGGAATTTTTCAAATCAGGGTGCCATCTCTTTTCTGCCTGGCTGAGCTCTGTGTTGGGTCTGTGAGAAACATTGCGAATACTAATTGCCTTTCCCAGCAACGATTAGCATCCACATTTTCCATGTGGCAATGAAGGGTCGAACAATGAACCCTATTCCTGGGATGAGGTGGTGGTGTTAACTATCCATACTCTCGGCAAGTTTGAGACAGCACACGTTAATATGCTGCCGACTGGTTATTTGTAAAGAGAAATGACGGAAAAGGATGGAAAAGAACCCTGGAATTGCACAAGAAATTCATGATGAAAGGTGACAAATGAGTTGAGCAGTGAAAGCCTGGACTGTATTAGCAGTATTTGCTGGTGGTTATCCTGCTGCACCAGTTACACTACTAGTGGAAGGTGTCCCTGCCCATGGCAGGGTGGTTGGAACTAGATGGTCTTTAAGGTCCCTTCCAACCCAAACCATTCTGTGATTCTGTGAAAGCCCCTTAGGAAGACAGACTGAACCAGTGACCTACGTGGCCAGCACTGTGGGAGTCAGCCGTGGACAAGCACCACCACCAGCTGGGTTGTGCCAATGCAAATTGTCCTGCCCTCGCTACAGTCTAAGCAGCCTGTAATGAACATGAAGGTAGAGCATGGTAAGTTTTCTTTTGGGGGAATGGAGAGCACATCGTTTAAGCTGCCCATCATGGGAATACATTTAAAAGGCTGCACATTTTATCCTTGTGAAAGGAAACTATACACTGAAGACAGTGAAGAAGGCAGGCACGGCAAAGCAGTCAGATGAGGCAGTCTTCCATTTCTATAGCAGCAGTTAGACTCTCTATGGGAAAGCAAACGTTATGGATCAGCTCTGCACGCGGGGATTACAGAGGTCAGGGAGGCATGAGGGGGAGAAAAACGTCCCTCCTTTGTTAACATCCCACAACCCATGTGTGAAACTTAACCCAAGCTGGTTCACCCTATCCCCACTTCTTTTCTCTCTCTCTTTTCCTTGGAAAGGTCTTTCATTCATTCCAGTGCAGTCCAGATGTGCTCTAACAATGGGATGAAACTTCCCAGTTTGGAAAAAATGTATTTCCTCTGCAACAGAACTTATGAGCCTCCTCAGCCGGACAGCCCTGTCAGAACACAAGTCACTGAGAACAAAAATATGTGCTTCTTGGCAAAGTAACGAATGCGTAACCCCTTTTGTATTCTGTAGTAAGAAGGGATGAATAATTCATAACAAATAACCCATTTGATTAATCTTACATCCTTACAAATATCTTCTATTTGGGAATTGACCTTGGGCCTAGTGGGATTTTTGCAGTTATCTGACATTGTGAGTGTTTAATTTTTAGAAATAGCTTCTGGTCTGCAGATTGTTAGTGAGCATTTCTTGCCAACAGCCCATAATTAAAATGCAGGATAGTTAGCATGTTTTTATATGACGCTCAGGCCATATGATATGATTTTGTTCTATGACTGAAAGTAATTCATAGAATAAGCTCTCAAGCATAACAGAAAGTGATTTAAAGTAAAAAATCTATTTTCTGAAAAAACATTCCCCATTATTTCATTATTTTCTGTGGTCTTGATAATCACATCAGTAAACTTCTACACTACAGTTTCTGGGTACATAAAATTGAAAGATATGATGCAGAGTTATTTAGAGTTATGATGGAATTTAAAAAAAAGAAAGGGCTATTTTTTGCAGTATCTGTTCAGCTAGTCACAATAAGCAAGTAAGACTGTGACAGAGAGACATGCCAGGGCATATCTTATTTAAAATCTCCTGTAAGTTTAAAAAACTTCTGTATCTCCTTACCAAACCACCTGTTTATATATTTTTATTATATGGAATAGAGATAGTCCTGTGGTTAGAGGATTTACTTGGGAAATCTGAAGTCGTAATTTCCTGTCCAGTCATGATTTCTTGGTATGGTCCAGGACAAGGCCATGGCAAGTGATGACTGGCCACTGAGAGGCCTGACCTTGCCCAACTGGGTTAAAGTTAACCTTTGTGGATCTCTCTTGTAGCATCCCTACCTCATTTCCACATAGCACAAGAATAAAAGTAACTTTTGTACCTCTGAGGGCTAGTGTCAGAAAGCAGGGAAACATTCAGACTCTGGGTCTGGAGTCTTAGGGTCTGGAGCACAAGTCCTGTGAGGAGTGGATAAGGGAGCTGGGGGTGTTTAGCCTGGAGAAGAGGAGGCTGAGGGGAGACCTGATTGCTCTCTACAACTGCCTGAAAGGAGGCTGCAGAGAGGTGGGGGTTGATCTCTTGTACCAAGTGACAAATGACAGGACAAGAGGAAATGGCCTCATTAGATTGGATTTTAGGAAAAATTTCTTCACTGAAAGTATTGTCAAGCCTTTGAAGAGGCTTCCCAGAGAAGTGTTTGAGTCACCATCCCTGGAGGTGTTTAAAAACTGCCTGGGTGAGGTTCCTGGGGACAGGGTTTAGTGGTAGACTTGGCAGTGCTAGGTTAATGGGTGGACTTGGTGATCTTAAAGGTCTTTTCCAATCTAAATGATTGATTCCACGATTCTTCGCAATAATGCCCATCTAAGAATTTAAATGAAGCATTAGTTACTGTGCCTGCTAATCACAGTGATAAGTGTCACTGTAGCAGTTTGTTCTGTGTGGCCAAGCCCTGTATCTGACTGAAGTCCCACCAGCTCCAGTCAAAGCCTACAGCTGTTTAACCACCCCTGGGTGCTCTCTGGACTGAGGCATGGGTCTGGGCAGAACCAAGCACCCACTACCAACCCCTTGTGTGCCCTTGGGAAACTTTCCTGTCGTGCCTGTTGTATGAAGCTAAAACCCATGAAGAGCGCAAAGTGTTCAGACACTGACAGCAGTAGGAAGGCTGGATAATTAGGCAGAAAGACAGACAAACTGGAAAATCAGGCCTTTATTTATTTTTTTATTTAAAGAATGGCTATAACCTCTCTTCCTTTCCACACATAAGGTCATAAAGGCATGATCAAGCAATCAACGGTGATTGAATAACCATGAGTTACTGTCTGACACTTGAACCATATCAATTAATCAGCAGCACGACTGCAACAACTGTGAAATAATAATACATTTTCGTAACCTGCCCTTAAACTCCTTTACAGTTTACTTTGCAATTGGGGCAGGTTAAGAGTGTTATTAGTAACTGCAACCTGTTTTATAGGTTTTAACCTTTTTCTTAACATCACCTCAATACCCTTT
The DNA here is from genome assembly GCF_000690775.1 of Eurypyga helias. Lineage (NCBI taxonomy): Eukaryota > Metazoa > Chordata > Aves > Eurypygiformes > Eurypygidae > Eurypyga > Eurypyga helias. The sequence continues at coordinate 4,957 of NW_010267551.1, forward strand.
CCTGAAAACAGTAATTTACTGAAACAAAAAACCTTTAGTGCGAGTTCTCTTTCTTTGTGTAACATTAGAAGCTGCTAAGTGTTAAACTTGTGTAAACCAAATATTTTCCTTACTTATAAGAAGGGATTTAAATAATTTTTTTAATAATCTATTTTTGCCTCTTTACTCTGTGCATGTACTAATTATTAATATCCAGATTAATAATTTAAAGGAAAGTTGACCCCATCTTCCCTGTTCACATATATCTTTTACTATTTGAATGACATTTAAACATGGCATATTTTCCATGTTTCTTGTTATGATTGCACTATTTGTTTCTGACACCCAAAGCAAAGTGTTGCTTTACCCCATACATGGCTATGTTAAATAAGACTGTGAGAAGTTTCCAGCTTACTTAGAAAGGAATAGTTTCATAAAACACTTATTTTCTAATACTCCAATATTGTTCAGATTTTATAACCACCAACTAGAAGAAAATACCTTGGAATTGGAAGAATTCCAGTTTCCATGAGATTTAGAGAGAGCTGCTTGAGATCACACGTGAGATCTCTTGCTCCTACCACTATGCCCTGCTACCTTTATCAGGTTGGTTATTTGAGATATTCCTAGTGAAAAGAATAGGAAATTTTGGTGTGAGTGTGAATCTTGTAACCATGACAATACTTATCACCCTGAGCTCTGTTAACAAATAAATAGTAACAGAAAAGCTATGAAATATTGTTCTTGAGAACAGACTATGAATGCTTGGGTAAGCTTTTTTTTCTTTTCTTTCTTTTTTTTATTTTTAAGGAATCCATTGCATTTCTGCCTGTTTTAACTAATGAGGTCTTTTATACAATCAATAATGGAAAAGAGTTGAGATCAGTCCCATCCCTTGATACCTTTTCCCAATTAAGGCAGTGGATCATTGTATTAATAATATTATTTAATGGTTATTCAGCATTTTCACTCTGGTGAGATACTGTTCAAACATTAATTAATCCCCACCAAAGCCCTGAAACCTCACTAGGAAATATTAAACCCGTTTTACAAATAAGGGCCTGGAGCCAGAGCTTTTTCAGTACCAGTGAGATCGTAACTTGAAGCTCCCTGGGACAGTGAGCAGGTAGGAGAGGCTGGAATAATGAATGGCCCTGCAGTTAGAGCTACCTTAATGAACACCATCTCCACTCTACCTTGACTTGGGGGCAATTCTTTTACTTTTCAAGGAACACCATTTCTGTGTTGGTTTTCTTTTTTTTTTTTTTTCCCCAGGAATGAATGTCCTTCAGACTGAGGCTGTTCAGACAAAATAATTACATAGTCATTGGGGTGTATAGAGAGACAGGGAGAGAAAATCATAGAGTCATAGAATGGTTTAGGCTGGAAGGGAACTTAACGATCATCTAGTTCCAACCCCCCTGCCATGGGCAGGGACACCTTCCACTAGGTCAGGCTGCTCAAAGCCTCATCCAGCCTGGCCTTGAACACTTCCAGGGATGGAGCATCCACAGCTTCTCTGGGCAACCTGTTCCAGTGCCTCACCACCCTCTCCGTGAAGAACTTCTTCCTGATAGCCAATCTAAACCTCCCCACTTTCAATTTAAACCCATTACCCCTTGTCCTGTCACTACAGGGCCTTGTAAAAAGTCCCCCCCAGCTTCCTTGTAGCCCCTTCAGGTACTGGAAGGCTGCAATAAGGTCTCCCCGGAGCCTTCTCTTCTCCAGGCTGAACAAGCCCAACTCTCTCAGCCTTTCATCACAGGAGAGGTGCTCCAGCCCTCTGATCATCTTCGTGGCCTCCTCTGGACTCGCTCCAACTGGTCTATATCCCTATTATGAGAGAGAGCCCATTTCTATAGCCCAGTGATCACCCACCCAGATTCAGATTTATCTGCAATGAATATTTCACTTTATACATGTTGTGGTGGGGTCAGTCAGGAAAGAGTTAACTCTCTTTACTGTGGCTGCTAGGAAGCTGTTCCTGGATGCAGAGAGCAGCACTGATAAGTTCTCAGCTGGCACTGGGCAATGCCTGCACTGAATTCAAGGTCTTTCTCCGCTTCTGACCCTGCAGCTGCGTTCCCAGCTCTCGCTGTCTGGCTACAGGCAGTGCAGGGGACACACAGTTCAGGCACCTGACCCAAACTGACCAAGGGAGTATTTAATTTCATACATCATTCTGTCCAATCTTTGGAATTTATTCCATACTTTTTTCACTTGTTTTTTAACATTAAGTGGACAAACAAGTCCAATACAGTTATTTTTACACTGAACTTTTGTGGAACTCCCTGACTTGAGTGTAACTGAGTGACAACACTGCTTGTTTTAGAAAATCCTTTTTTAAGAGATGATTTGAACATAATGAGAGCCCTGCCTGAATTCATGCTCCTCGTTCAAACTGTCTGGGGTTTTTCCCTAATCTAGCAACTCAGATTTATCTTCCTATCAATGTGCAACAATTAAGGTCAGGGTGAGAGTTCATAATATTCTTTTCAAACACAAAAATATCCTAATAGCACAGAATCAAGTGTTGCAATGTATTAACATGAACATATGCATAAAAGTAGAAAAATTACTGTTACACTAATTCTGAAAAGTAAGTACACTCACTTCAAATAAAGGGAGCTTTAACTAGCCAACACACAAAAACCACTTTCCATATTTCTCTTGCAAAAGTAACAAAATAAAGTAATTGCACATAAATCAAAATTTTGATGGATTTCACATAAACCAGTGACAATCTGAATATGAAATTCCAGGAAGAGAAACTCAATTTTGCACAATCTAAAATGTATAAATCTGGCTACACTGGAGCCAGTGGTACATTTCATTATTAGTTTTGTGAGACAGAGGTATCAAGATTTCACTCATGGGCTCTATGAGTTTCTGTTATTTTTTAAATTTAAAGGTAAGACTGAAAACTCTTTCTGCAATTATTATGTTTTCTAAGGGACAAGACAAAAAGAAAAAGAGAAAGGAAGGAAAGCTCATAGTTTCCTTGAATAACATCTTTTTGGTTTCTTGGTTGCTTGGATGTTACCCACATCTGATAATTTTGTGTTTTCCATTCTCTAACCTTATACAGCAGGTGAGAAATTGCCCAAAAGATTGGACTGAGAGGTTTTGGGCCACTCTCATTAATACCGCCTGGTGTCATGCCTGGTGGGGGCTTTGTGGCTGGAGAAAGGCTGAACGACAGAGCAGCCTCCTGCCTCCTCGCCCAGCCCCTGTATGTACAAGCAGTACGAGTTATCTGAGATATGGTATCTGTACCTAGCTCCTCCTCTGGCGTCCCTGGAAAACTGAAGCCCGACTTGAGCAGATCGCCACCCTCTTCTTCTGAAAAGACAGAAACAAAGTCGCTATTTAATAACTCTGAAATTTTTGTATATCCAGACATAAACTCTCCACTAGTTTCTAAATCCACTCAGTGATACCTATTACCATTCAGTACCTCTGAGGCTGTGAATCTGTTGAGGTGCTGTCATCTGCAGTATCTATTCCGGTATGCTTTGCCAGTTGTTCTAGTGTTGTGTTCTATTAGTTTTAAATTTTGCCAGATGTTGTCACATCACTCATGTCATAATATTCCTAAATGCTTTCTTTTAAAACATCTTCTACATTGTTCTTTTCAGCTCTGTTTAGTCACAATGAATTCTACTGCCTTTTAGCCTTAATGCATTTATTCCAGGATGCACCATTATTTCAGTCCTCCAGTCATACCATTAGCACTTCCCACCTCTGATGGTAATAATGACACTCCCGATTCTCAGGCCACTTTCTTTACCTTTTATTCACAACCATTTCAATCCTGCAATTCTGAACTCTGATAATGCTGTGATGGTGACTCTCTCCTATTGATAACATTTACTTTTGTGCCAGAGACAACTTCTGTAATTCTGGGAAAGTATGTCAGCTCAGAAGATATGTCTATGCTGTAGGAACACAGTGAATGGTCTGAGTGCAGATCTTAGCTGCCCTGCCTATATCACAATCAGAATTGCAGCCTGTCATTTCTGTATCACACTCTTGTCATGCTGGCATGCAAATTAATTTGGACATGGCACCTAGATCAGATATTTCTAACACGGAGCTGCATATGGAAAGCTAATTGGGTCAGTAACCCTTCCTTAAGGTACAGGGTTGCCTAGAGAATACACAGATTAGGATACAAAATACCACAATAACGTGTTTCATGTAAGTACACAGTACCAGCGTTGTTTTTTTCTTTTTAGATGTTTTTGCCCTGCTATTCATATTTTCTGATATCTCAGCTGAGTGGAAGTTGTTTTAGTATATACAGCCTTCCACTGTGCTCTTTCTTAGCATCTATGTTATAAGCACACACCTCAAAACAAAAGCGAAAGGAGTATTCCATAGCCTCTCACTCTGCATTCACACAACAATTCTTCAAAGAAAGACAAATCGCATACTGCAGACCATGCTTCTGTTGTGCACAACTGAGGACTGATGACTTCTAAAGAACTCGTATCAGCTAACGTTCCTCAAGTCCTCAGCAGACATTCCTGTAAGTCTGAACCAGCTCAGATTTTTCTTGAGTACCTCAATCCCTGTATAACACAAGATGCTTTTGTGGTTCAGCTTACAACAGACAAACTGTTTTGCCTATTTCAATGCTCCATTTAACAGATACATGCATTTTGTATATTTCTGAGTCTTGGTTGCACTTGTTATGTGTACTGTGATTTTTTCCCAATTATCTCACAGCAAGCAAAATGAGTGAATATACTCATGTGGGTACTCCAAAACAATTGTTCCTGCTTTTGACAATTTGTGAGGTTAAGAATATACAGTTGATAACAATGGGTAGTATAGCAGAGATGCTGCATAGAAAATAAGTCCTGAGGATGTTAAGGATGTTGGATAAACTGAGCTGTCAAATAAACATCTTGTTTATAAACTCGATTGTTAAATAAACTCTACTGAAATACAGCCTACTAGAGATCTCGTTAAGCGATGGATAAAAAGTCATACACAATTTTAAAAATGACTGGCATATGAATTTAAATTAAATTTCATTTGGAGAGGTAATGGACAACTCTAATTAAATAAAAGCACAAATTAGGCAGTTTCCATGGAGACTTCGCTCATGTGATCTGCCTATATTGTGTAACTCATACTCCTGTCCTCTGATTTGTCTGCACTGGAGTAACGAACCAAATGAAAGTTGTAATAAAAATATTCCGAAGGATCCTTTACATTCATGTGAGTAACTAGGAGGTCTTATTGTTAACTTCTTAATAAAGAAGCTTTACATTGAAACAGTAGCTTTGTGTTTTTGAAAAAGAAGCTATTAATTTATTCCAAAGTTATATTAGATACATATATTCAGAAACACTTACAGAACAATCCAAATAAAATAAAATGCATAACATTATTTCTCCCTTGCAAGAGGTCAGCATTGTTCTCAGAAGCTCTGCCCAAAACCGGACTAAAATTTCAGGGGTAGACTAAACTGGACTAAACGTTTATGTGAGTTTGGCATGTTTGAGAAAAAGAGAAGAAAATAATCTATTTTTTTCAAAATAAAAGGGAAAAGTTGTGCAGTGGGATCCATAAGTCAGGTTCTGACTTTGCCGTAAGAATTCCTGTGTAAATTTGGGCAATTCACTTAATCTCTTTCTGCTTCAATTATCCAGTAGAATTAGGATTAGATCTCATTTCTTTCTCATAGCTATCCTATATGAACACGTTTGTTTGTGTCAGTAAGCCTGTTGTCCAGAAGAGTCTATAGAGAGCACAAAAAAGAATTTCCATCCTGAAAAAAAGCTGTATTCTGTTTTGAATAGCATCAATTGCAAATGTTTCAAAGGAACTTAGAATCCCTTTGTGATTCCCTTAGGTTTATGAATCTGCATGAGGGATATGAGTAGCTATTAGTGATTAGTTTACTTCCAAAGCATGAGGACTTGTATTTCTTTGTATTTTATGACTATACCTATTCACATCACTAATTCATTGTTTAGGCTGTCTTTTCAAAAGGCTACTGTCAGTTCCTTCAGCCCTTGAAGAGATTCAATTTTTGTATTCTGCACTTATGAAGCATAAATTAATCTAAAGTCTCAATGGCTCTTGCAGTTTTACAAAGACAATCTTTGTGTGAGGTTGAACTGTACTTCAAAGTCATATTATTCCTTCAACAGACATACATGGGTTTTGTTTATTCAGTTTACATTTCTCCTACAAATTACCATTCTTATTATTGACCATAGAAATGAAAAGCATATCCTTCATTCATGAGCACAGCAACAACCTTCATATCTCATGGTAATGAAGTCAGGCAGATTATCACACAATTCTCACGCATGCTGAAATTCAAGTGTCATAAAATGCATGCATTCGTTTTATGTCATTCACCTCCTCTGTCTCATAGATCCGTAGTATTTCAGCTTGCCCTTTGCTCAGGGTGGGCCTGCTGGTAGGACATTCCACACCAGTGGACACAGAGTAAAATAGTAGCCTTAGCATGGAATATTTTGGTGGGCAATGAATCGCAAACAGAGATGAGATCATGAAGATAGGACAATTTGCAGTTTAAGGTTTTCAACAATGTACAGAACACACAGTCCACAGACAAGGGACACAATTACTAATTAAAATCCCTTCTCAATACGCACACTACTGCATCACAGACTGGTCTAAACAGAAAGCAAAAACCTGCCTCTGAAACCAAAACTAAAATATAGTGGGAGAAGTTTTCACTCTCAACAGGGCTCAAAATAGTGACAAAAAATGATAGGCTTAAAAAGTGTAGAGATGTCTGCTTCTGTGAAAGCTGAATGTATAGTAAAACGATGCTGTGATCTGCATAAATAGGAAAGCACAAACTGTCATTTACATCTAGTATCTCCTTTTTTTAAAAATGTGATGGATCTGTCATGCATTCCGGCGCAACACTGCACAGGCAACACTCGAAGATTGTGATAAGAACCTTTCACAGCTGAAGTTCTCCAGACTTAAGCTTGGAAACGTCAAGAGACATCGGTGAGCTGGAACCAGCTTGACAGATCCAGAAGGCTCATTCAACCCTGAGGCTACTACCTGAACGATGGGAAATGACACGGGCCAGCAGCTGAGATCAAGCTGGCACAGCACAGCTTTTGTCCTCACAACAGGCTGGATGTCGGTCAGGAGTGTGCGCTGGTTTGTGCTGTTCCCCACCCGTCTAAGGAGACATTATCTAGGGAAGCGCTGGTTGGCATGGGCGAAACCTGGGCTGCGGTAGGGATGATTGCTGCCATTGCTCGGGCGTGTGGGGTGTTCCTGAGGAGTTACAAGTACGGAGGAAGCCTTAGCTGCTTCTACCCGCTTTTCTGTGTCTAGAGGATAGGTTACAGTCCAACGTAAATCCAAAATAAAACTGCTGAATACCACAGAATTACATAGGTATAAAATTTGGGTAAAGGAGACACAGCTAACCTCTTGGGAGTCGATTTTTCATTGCACCTGAGCTGCACTTGGTACTGGATTGCGGGTCAGTAGGATGTTACTTTTGTGTTCTGGGTCAGGGGAGCGAAGTTTCTGTATGAGCTAATGGACACACACTCTCTTCTATCCTGTTCCCTACTGTCTGCCTATGGTCTAAGTGAGCATTTTGACAGTCACTGCACAGAAACCATCTGATATCGCTACTTTTCCTCAGTTCAATAATCACTTTACCCATCCTTCGAATTTTATCATCTCAGTTTTAACGTCTCAATCTACTCTCTTGAGCCTGACCTATCAGTTTAAATTCTTCTGCTTCACCTGCAAAGTCTTGCAGCAAGATATGCCACTATGTTGGCACTCATATTTTATGCATTAATTCTACCCTTAATAACCAAGCATACTGTCTCTATCTCCTAATCGTGTTTCTTCCATAACCTATCCATCCACAAAATAGGGCCCAGTCTCAGTGGACTTGTTTCTCACATCTTTTAAAAAGGCTCACATCAGCAAGACTAATAATCAATTAACTGCCTTCTCCATCACAATATGAAAGTAAGACTGAACTACAGCTGATATTGAACTTCTGGGTTTATTGGATTTTAATTTATTTATTATTGGCCTGCTCTGGGCCTCCCACTGATTTTTTTTTTCCCTATGTGTTCTTTTCTTTCAGCCTGTGAACTCCGTATGGTAGCTGTTGTGTTTTTAGTCCTGTCTTATATAGCACCTGGCATATTAACTCCGATAACAGATGAAAGAAAACAAAGGCCCTAAAATGTCTGGATTAAACAGCAGGTGCAACTTGATTTGATCACATAATTACAGAGCATAAAATGTGTCCAGGCTATGAATATAGGACTCACCATATTACTCCATGATCTGAGAAAACCAAATCGCCTCTTCCAGGCTAGAGACACTTAGGGATCTAGAAGAAATACCTCCTGTACCTCCAAGTCCACTAGCCTGATATCAAATTAAGGCATTTCTTACAGGTTGCCTTTGTTCGTAGCCAAGGATATCCCCAGTCTGCTACAGGGTATGTATCACTGGGAACTGTCATTTGGCCAATCGTGACCTAAGGGACATGACCAAATGTATGCACGTCTGGGGGCTGTTACGGCCCCCTCACCCTTCCTGGGAGACAGCTTGGTTTGGACCTTACCCAAATGGCCAAAATCACTTGCGGCAAACCTACCACTTTCCTTACTCTATCTCCAAGGGGTTACATGCAGTATTACAACACCTATATAGTAAATTAGGCATGGCAAAGGCCCCTTCTCTGGTCACGAGGCCAACGTGTGTCATCTAGCCATATCTTCAAGAACAGGCTGGCTTCACCCAAACTGTTTTTGGGAAGGATCCCTTGCGCATGTTAACTACCTAGTCAAGTCTGAAAACTACTTCAGACAGTGAAAATTAGTTGTCTTAAAACTAAGACAGGGACCTCTCTAACCAACATAAATAATCAAATTCCTATTTGTTGGGTCTTTGTCCTAGTACTGTTTAATATACTACTACAGATGTAACCCAAGTGGCAATATTGTGAAATACAATATTCTTGTGTACTGTTTTGATAGCATGCTGGTAGCCAACAAATACAGAGAAGCACAGCAGGGCTGGAAAAATGCTGATTGTTATAAAAATTAAAGATTATGGTAGGAGATTTAAAGTTATTGAGGTTTCCTTTGCAAGAGGCCTGTGTGAAAAGTATTAACAGTAAGAGGAAGTAATTGTTTAATTAAGTTGCTTTTGTTTTTCTCATCATGCCCTCTCTTTTCTTGTTGTTCTTCTTTTTTTTTTTTACACATACACGTAAAAGTGGTCCTGATGGATCCGGCAAGATCTCTTCCTCCCAGTATGCTGGCACCAGCAATAGCCCACAGTGGATGCTGCTGGAACCAGGGTGAGTACGTAGATTGCCTAGAATACCTTTCCAACTTCCCGCAATCAGCATTTAAGGGACTTCCTGAGATGGAATTTTAATCTAGACTATGATTTTTATTAGCCGCCAATGGATCTATCCTCTAAGGAGTCATCTAATCTTCTCTGAGCCCATTTATACTGATAGCCACAACTGCATCCTGTGCCAATGCACCTCACAATTTAATTATGCTTTATTTGAAAAAGAATTTCCTTTTGTTTGTTTATCAGGATGCCTGATAATTTAATCAGATACCCCTAGTTCTTTGGTTGTGAAAAATAATGGATCATCGATCCCTATTCACTATGTCTACATCATTCGTAAGTGTGTAGACATCTACCATATTCCTGCTTCAGTCCTTTCTTTTCTAAATTGAAAAATCAAACTATTTAGTATTTTATTACGGGAAAGCCGTTCTAAATTTTTCCTCATCCTTCTCATTCTTCCCTGCATATTTTTGTTACTCTGCTATGCCATTTTCAGACACTGCAGCCAGAAATTCAAACAGCTTTACAGTATGGGTTTCTCCAGTGGCATGATGTGGTTCTCTGCTGTTTTTCCTGTTTGTTAAAATATTTTCATCTGCCCATTTAATAACTCAGAGAATTCATTACTCATATTAAGTTGTGCCCAAGAGAGACAATTTGTTTGGCTTTCCGAACAAAACCACATTTCTCTTACATATTACTCTAATAAACATTGAAGAATCCCAGCATTTTATGTAGCTCAGGTTATTACTAAGACTGCT